>NC_039490.1:2707991-2794896 GCF_003590095.1 Trichoplusia ni
CCTGTATCATCTTACGCTAAAATGTCTCCCAAGTTGTTCCCCATAATAATGCATGGGAAGAATTCCTATTCCATCTATTTAGAAGAATTGGTTCTGGAAGCAAGATATTGTAACCGGGCTTTTATTTCGTAATACTTTAATAAGGTTATTTGAACGAGGCTTGTATATTATACGTACATTTACGTTGAATGGAACGACTGACTCGCGCGATGTCTAAGAAAAATAAAAAAATCAATAAAAATGTAAGCAATATAGCAAGTAGTAAGAGGCAATGGAAATTTTACATTTGGCCTGACAGGCAGGTCGTTAACAAGCCATACATACAAGCGACTAATCTCGAAATGAATTGTTTAGAACATTTCGAGAAAACGATAGATGTGTAGTGGCTTGTAGTTACTCAAAAAATAATAAAAACTATTTTATGGCAGGCTGTAAGCAAAATTTCCTAAGCCTCTCGGTAAAGGACTATTTGCCGGGAATATTTTTAAACATGTCAAAGAGAACGGCTATATATCAGGCTGTTAGGTATACTGAGGTTTGTTCTAGAATTTTCCCGCCAAAAAGTAAACGTTAGATGATGAAGTCTTGCGATATATGTGAAGAACTTAAATGTTTGTGATGTGTTCTTATTATTGTAATGCAATTAAAATGTTGTTAATCAATAGCCATAGTTATAATAGTTACATACCCAAGCAATAATCTTTGTTTTACATTAGGTACATTCGAAGTTAGGTGATGTACACAGGGTTTCTTGACTATATCTGTTTTATCTACCGTGGAATACATTTCCACATACTGGTCTGATGATTTGTGTTCACAATTTTCTAGGAGAGTCTGTTATTAGCTGAATTTGTAATAATTGTTTATTTGCATCATATTTTATATACCTATCATTAATCGTTGTTATATAAAATCATTTTTTATCATAACTTTATTTACTCAGTTCATACTTTCTGTTTCATTGTTATAGCTCAATTTTAAATTGTACCTTTTGCATTTGCTCATAATATTAGTGGAGTGGTCAGATAAATTTGTTTTACTTATCTTAACATATAGCCATTTAAAATTGTCATCTTTATTTATATTTTTAAATAGTTATATTTGAACTGAGAGAATATTATAAGAGTTGAAATATTAAAGCTTGTATTTAGTACATGATATATGCAAGCCCTTGTGTAAAATTATAATGTAAAGATATGATATGTATAATTATGTAAATATTTTTAAATAAATAGTCACACACTAGTTTTTGTACTTGACATTAGCAGAATAATAATTATATGTACTTGTCTCCAGCTTAAAACTTATTTAATCTCTTTAGTAATAAATATTTAGGGCGACAAAACAAGCACATTAATTGGACACTGTAAATATGGAGTTTCGGATGATTTATTTTTTATAAAATTGTAAAAACGACAGGGACTCCACTGTTTTGTATAAAAGCTTTAGGGTATAGTTGTGTACCCAAATAGGGTAATTTGGAATTTTAACATTAAAATTTTCTTTTATAAACTTTCTTTTCATTTGCTGTTCCTTTCAAACTTTGAAAAATAACATTACTGTCAGTTGTTAAGTGTTGAGTAATGTTGTTTAGTAAAAGACTGCTCTATCATTACAAATACATAAATGAAGGCCCAACGTTTACAGTTTTGTATACTAGTAGCACCATGTCAAGAAAAGGGCAATAGGTAAGTATTCAAATATAACACACCGAGTAATAAATCAATAAGTTTATTCTACTATTAATAAATTATTTACACTATGCAACTATTTTATTCACTATCTGGCTTCTTTCTCCCAAATGGATCTGTCCATATTTTCATATCTGAAAAGGAAATTTTTATTATTGTTAAAAACCATGTCTTGTTTTTAAGGTAAGCATTTAGTAAATATTGCTTCTTAATATATTTTTTATTTGAGCTTTATTATTTATTGCCGTCAAGTTTTATGGGGTTCACTGTGCTAAATATTGTTTTTTCCTTATATATAATCTATAGTACTAATATATTAGGGCTCAATCTCATCTTCTATTACTGTGTATAGTAAAACACTGACATGTATGAAAGTGTACACTTTCAGAATAAAGTAAAACATATTCACTTCGACATAATTGCTTCAAGAGTTCATACGATACATTATTAGGAAAAATGACATAATAACCTAGATTTATCTTCAGGATTGTTATGAACGACTCTTTAGTAGACAAGTCATAACCATAATAATTATTTTTTGATCAACAAAATATACTTACTTCCAGGTTGGATATCTTCCTGTCTTATATTCTTCCTAGCTTCCTTTTGAATTTCCTCTAAAATACAAACAAAATAGGTACATTAGTAGTATTGCTAACTATAAAAAAAAACTATTGTTTTGGTTATTTACTTACTGTATTTAGAAACGTCTATCATAGGACTAATAGCAATGGGATATAGAGCTAGACCGATCATGCCAACGAATCCTGAGACAAAGGCGGCGTAACGCCATCCCCTAAAGAAAGCCATGTTTATGTAATATTATGAAATTTTAGGAATCTATTCGGTTAACATTTCACTTCGACTATTGCATGCCCATCGGCTATCATTGGCATATTTGACATTAAGTGACACTGACATTTGATACCGAAAATTTGACAAACGGAATTACAAACCCGTTGTGTTACGCCATTATCATGAAGCCTCCGCAGATTAAAAAGAATAATAATATATCAGTATCCTTATGTAACACATAGTTAATACACGAATTTTATATAAACGAATTTTGTATAAAAACACATTGAAAAAAATCAGTCCTTATGGTAAAAATGTTATTAAAATTATTAACAAAAAAAAATAAGATCAACGGTGCGCTAACACAAAAATACTGCGTAATCACTTAATGGGTCAGGCTAATGAGTCGGCACTTATCTTAAAATAATGAGCAAGGAATTTTTATTTTTAATAGATGGGCACATTTCTAATCTTTAAGCCAGCCATTATTCACTGCAACTATCACAATAATAACTACTACCTACTATTTCCCTTATCCTTTACAGTCTAAGCACAAAACCAATTAAGTAAGCAAGTGACCTTAAATAGTAGTTACAAATGTATGTCGTATGAGTTTGTTTACGAATGTACATTTTGGAAGATAAAGAATTATTATTGTGTCTGTAGACTGCCTAGTTAAGTATATTCTAAGCCTAGTGTGGTCAGATGTATTGAGTGATTAGGCAGAAATAACTAGGTTATGTTTTAAATTAGTAAACAATATAATAAGTACGCGTATTTTAACGTTATTTATTGAATCGATATTCGTACTTAGATTTTCCTAATAGAAATTCTTCAACCCATGTAATTGGTGAATGCAATTTTTCACCTTCCGTGCTATAAGAACTTTTTTTTATCTAGCCCACTGTGTCCCACTGCTGGGCAAAGGCCTCCCGCAAATCCTTCCACGATTCTCTATTCTGGGCTTCATGGAACCAGCCCGCGCGGTAAGCGTTAAGATCGTCTCGCCACTGCTTCCTAGGCCTCCCACGGCGACGCCGTCCATCCGCTGGCTCCCATAGTGTGGTGACTTTGGCCTAACGATCGCTTAGCCATACGGCTGACGTGACCCACCCAATCCCATTTTAGCCTGGCAGCCTTTTCACCGACGTCTATAATGCCAGTTTTGGAACGCAGCATGGTGTTTGGAACTTTCTTACCTGAAAATCATCAACGTCTATAACTCCGCTAAATGAGGTGAAATAGTAAAGCCTACCCTCAGGCTAACTGCATTGATTTGTTAGGTACGAAAATCTATAACCACTGATTATAATACAAGACGAAACAAAAAAACGTATTAACTAGAGAAGTCCGCCTCAGAATAGTGCAGTAAATAAGCATTATCAATTTTAAATATTTACTCATTATCTTATTTATCGAGCATTTTCGCAAGAGTTCACAAGGGTCAATGACAGTCCTAGCTAATATTGATGACGCACTCTGATAGTTAGGAGTCACTCATAATGTTCGTTTTGTTTATCATTTTACAAAGCAGGAATTGTTTTCATTGTGACACAGATTTGACCATTGTACCGCTGATGTTGACTAATATGAGTTTGTTTTGTTTTTGTTATGTGTAATTCACTATATTTAATCATGTAGAATCGAAATGGAAGGGAAAATTAGTCTTCTGGAAATGCAGAATATCTATATAATAGCCTTCAGATAGCCGTGCGGTAGTTTGGTTACCATGGCAACGATAGTGCGCAGGGAGACGCGGATTCGAACCCCGCTTTTTGCCCACATAGGACAAGCATTTTTGTGATAAACAATGGACTTTTTGCATTTGAATTAAATATTAAACTGAAAACAATTTACTAAGAAGTAGTTTTTTTTTTAAACTTCTCACCGTTTTTCCTCTCTCCAATCCTGTCTGGGACCAATTACAATGTTACTTCAGTACCTAAACATACTTCCCTTACCTCACTCGAAGGTAGGTACATAAAATAAAACATCAACAAAATGTTTATCATTCAGTAGCAACCGATCACCATAAACGTACGTTAAAACGACACTTTTCTGAACACGACACAGCATTGAACTGAGAATCGTATTACGAAAACATAAACATCATCATGTTTTGTAATCATTTATTGTTTAGCGGACAAAGAACAGCAATGCTATCTTACCTAATTTTGATAGGTCTCCAATATTGTATTATGTTTACCGAGACGTTGCTTACATAATAACAACGTTCCCTCAGTGAATACTAGTGAAAAGTGTGTCTAAGCCAAAATTATGCTTCAAAGCATTTAAAAAAAGGAATACAAACACAATTTATGTAACTTGAGTCAAATACAAACATATCATTCCTATCTACACCCATTCTGATCACTTAACAAAATAATAAAAATACGATTACAACTTGAGAAGCGTATGTCTTTATTTACAATCCATGGCATTATCTAGTCATCTAACAAGTTCGTATCTAAAATATCCATATCAGCGTAGGGTTTGCTTACACCTTCCTCCATCAACTGCAACAATTTTGAGTACACAAGCGAGGGAGCGTCGATCGCCCACAAAAAGTCTATATGATTAAATTCCTTTAATGGCACTATGTAATGGTCGATCGGGTTCACTAATTGCACGTACAAATTCGTCACATCGATATCACCTGACAACCAATCGTTCTGTGAACTAAACAGAGCTATGGGTAAGGTGATTTTGTGTATCGGATATTCTGGCGGAGTTATGCTTCCGTACTGCTTGAAATTCCCCTCTTCTCCAAAGTCAAACATCTGGAATTTACCTTCGTTTCTAATTTCTTGCGCGTAATGAATAAGCGTCTTAGTAGACGCCCCCGCCGGCACATGACCCAATATTGAAGGCAACAGAGTCTTATTGAATTCTTTCTCGTCGTATCCGCATAACACAAACATTGAATTTTCACATATAACTTGCTCGTAATGATTTATCTCACACATATGTTTTGATAACCATCTTAGTACTGCGTTTTGCGGAAGGAACTCATTAGCTCCGAGTAATTTTAAGAGGTACTCTATGCTTTGACTAAACTTGGCTAGTAATCGTATCGGGCTTTTTATTTCAGTCATATAGGCGACAGGAGCTAAAGCAAAGCCTGCTCTTAGGACCTTATTGTAATGTGTTTTAGTAGACAACAATGCAAACAGTACTGTGGTTCCCATGGAGTGTCCGATATAGTTTATTTTCACGTCCCACCCCTTAACCTCCATAATGTAATCGATGACCGCAGGGAGGTCGTGTTGGCTGACCTCGTGAAAGGTGAAGTTCCAAAACTCAAACGAGTCAATACTCCTTGAAACGTGAGCTCTGGAATAAGTGTTGCCTCGAACGTTAGCAAGCCAGACATCGTAGCCGGCTTCGGATAAAATATACGCTAAACCTCTTTTGGGCCCCGGTATCACCCAGTCTGCGGAGCTTCCGAGTAAGCCGTGGTGCAACAACACTGTTTTCCGAGAAATTACTTTAGACGATGCTTTTTTAGAATAAGGAATTCTGTGAACAGTTAATATGTAGCCGTCGTCTGTGACAATAGTGTGGGACTCCGCTGGGTAGCCGTGGATAGCAATGAGCTGCGGGGTCGTCATCAGGACCGTGGGGTCGTCATCTTTACACTTGTCCTCTATTTCGTTCGGTGCGACGGTGTTGAACCCTATTGGTTCGGTCGCCTCGGTTTCGGTGAAATCCCTGAATTTTCTCTTGATCCTCGATTGTTTATCTCCATTATCATCTGGATATTCCGTGGTCGTACTGGAGTTAATTCCTAAATACGATGTGAACTTGTTTCGTACACTTTCAACGTAATAGTTCCTTAAACGTCTTCCTCTTTCGCGCACATAATTTGTGAGTTGTGTGGTCCTGTTGGTGAAGGTGTCGAATATGCTTGGGAACCATGAGGAGGTGTGTCGGCACTCACTGTGTCCTAATATTAATATGAACGTGAATACAACTAGTAGCGGTAGCTTCATTTTTGTTTGTACGCGCGGCTGTGGCGCGGTCGCGACGACTGTAGCTCGAACGACTGGACTCAATAATGGAGCACTAATGTAATTTATTCTCGCGCGGGAGGTCAAGGGGAAAAATGAGTAACTCATAACAGTGCAGCGTATATATTTAACAAATGTAACTAAGCTCCCTGATAAACAAAGTTCAACGCTGAATCATCTGTTTATCTGCCGGTTTATGTAATTGGTCTACAAGTTCCATAACGTTTATTTAATGTTATTTGTTATTGTGACTCAAGTTATTTGAGCTAATTAGTAATAATTTATGATTGTAATATAATTAAAACAATAATAGAAGAGGAAAAATATTGTTATTAGACGATTTATTAAAAGCTTAGGTACCTAATAATGAAACCAAAGTGAAGATAAAAAAATACCGAAGTTTAACAAGAGTATCGGGCTACCAAATAGTTTTTATTTTCATTATTTTGTGTTGACTCATTTTTTATATAAAACTAATTAACGTGTAATTAGTGTGAGTTTCTATCCATCAGCCCAAAAAAACAATAACATTTACATTAAATTTAGCACATATTTTCAGCAAGCTCCAATTAATTTCATTAAAACCCGTTCATCAGTGGATTTTAGAAGTAGTAACAATAATCCATCCATACTTATAAATTTTCGCGTTTATAGTAGGTAGATATATTTATTAGTGGGGGGTTTGCATTAAAATGTTTAAGTACAAAGTATTATACAAATGCGTATATTCTTGGTTACGCTACATGTGTTCGATTTGCTAGTAATGATAAAGTAAGTAGGTAATTATATTTTACTATTGAAACAATAAGAAATGCAACGGCTGTTCGTTTATCAGAAGTTGTTCATTAAACGAAGGGTTGTCTTATTGCGTATTAAACAACATGTCGTACGTCTTTAGTTAATTCATTGAAATTATAGATAAGGAATTTCCTTTTAATAAGTATTAAAGGACTGATCACTGATGTTAGTTGATATCTTACTAATTGACGTATGAACTATGGGCAGCCCTTTTTCTGTTAATACCTATCATACATGAGCCTTTGATACTCACAAATAACTTGAGCTTCTATTACTTAAATAATAATATAAGAAATACAAACCTGTATACGTCCCACCGCTGGGCACAGGCCTCTTCCCGTACAGGCAAGGTAGTTAAGGCAGTATAAATATCGTAGTGTATGTAAATTTTATCTTCTTTCTAAAAAAAAACATTAGACCAAGTCCTAAAACCAAGTTCTCGACCGATTTCGAATTATGAAAAAAAAAATAACGTGGAATAACTGTCATTTGGTCCCATAAATATTCAATTAAGTTTGCTTCAGTACTTTAAGTTCGCATAAAGTTGTTAAAAAAAAAAATCAACTTTAACCTTGTTCTCTTAAACTAAGTATAATGAGTCACATTGCGTTATCAATTAAAATTAAGAGTATTTATACATAAATATGGCTATCTCATAATATTATTAATTTTATACAGGATCAAAGGTCAAAAGTTCATTACTCATAAAAGATGATTCATTTAAGGAGTACCATATTATTATGTTGTGTTCTAATTATAATTTATTACAAAATTAAAATATAATAATTTGTGCTACTACGTGTAGGTATAAATATTAGTCTTTAACAAGTTTCATACACTACAAGTTTTATATTTGGTCATGGTAAATATTTTTTTTATATAATTTATAGTTGTTTTTATTTTATTAATGAATATATGCTAATCTCATGAAATAGGGATAAAGCTGAAGAGTTTTTCTTGTTTGTTTGAACGCGCTAATCTCAGGAACTACTGGTTCGAATTGAAAAAATCTTTTTGTGTTCAATAGACCTTTCATCGAGGAAGGTTTTAGGCTATATAACATCACGCTGCAACTAATAAGAGCGAAGACACAATGGAAAATGTGGCAAAAACAGGGAAAAATACTAATCTTCGAGGGCTTTCGTTTAAAAATTCCTAACTTATATCTTCTAACCACGCGAACGAAGTCGCGGGCAACAGCTAGTACTATATATACCAGATAAATAATGGTAAGGTTTGATTTTAGGCCGTCCATACCAATATGTCCTTCTCTGCCAACAACAAGATTTTGTTTTAAATTTTATCTGCAAACTTAGCCTGAAAGATATTTAATCTTTTACCCAATCACCTACTCACCAATTCAACCATTCAACCGTTACACAGCGCTTTTTACCCCTGAGGTAAGCACATCTTGAATTAAGTCTGAAAATGAACCCGAGGAAAAAAAATCGTAATACCTCATTACCGTAAAACAATTGGCACGTTGCCATTTAACTAGATAAGTACCTATATAATGTGTAAAATGAGAGTTAACTAAGCGCAATAAAGATTTCCCAAAACATCAGACACAAAACTCCTTTGTTTGTGTTACCATATTGATCGGCACTTCATTTTGAACCCGTCCAGACATGTCCTATGAATTATTATAGGTTTATTTACAAGGGCGTTATTACTTTGCATCCCTTTTCCACCTGCAGTGGCCATGCAACAGTTATTGATTTGTGACGTGGCGGGCCAGGATGCGGCGCCCGTTTTAGAGGTGGCAGCATCCCGTTAGTGCTGAAGTTACAGAAAGTAACTGTTCCAAATATTAGGTAAGTATCGAGAAGTATCAACGCGTATCAATGAGTATTTCTGTAATATCGTAGGTATGATTTAATAGTTTAGGGTGAAAATAATATTGATATCTACCTACGCTCAGATGTCTATCTATTGAAAGAATCAAAGTTAGCTACGTTCCTTGTAGAAAAGGAGAGGATTGCCTTTTTTCTATTCGATTAAAGAATTTCTAGTTGTTGTGATCTTTTCATGATTTCAAACTGATCATGGGCGAACCAAATAGAACATTTAAATATTTATAAGTCATACCCTTTTTTTGCTATAATCAGTCGTATCACGACCGATAAGTCAAAAATGTTTAGACTTTTCGAAAGTCACACAAACGCTTTATGAGGGTTCGAACCCGCGGCAAGTCGAGCACAGTGGATTTAAATTGTTGATCTCAACCACTCATCTATCCGGGCAATCTCTTGTTATAGGTACCTACCATTTGATCATATTCGTATTAATTTAGAGTGCAATTTTTTTACGGCGCTATTAATAAAACTATAAAGAAGATTATAGCACTGTTTAAACAAAAATAATATTCCATTTGGCGAGGCGCAACTACACAGCGTAGCTCTTATTACATCTTCAATAGTTCAACCGTGCCTCATATAAATGATAGTAGTATGGATATCGACACGGGACTTATGCTTAATGTTGTACAATTTAGTTTAGATCTCCGACGTGACGTTATACACCCTTGTTTCTCCTGTGAGATGGTTTCCTTTACTCACCATTTTTAGCAAGTGATAGTAACATGAAAGTACTCTCCTGAATTCAAAAGTACGTGTCATATATATGTTTACTATTATAATAATTGTTTAGCACGTTGCCTTGAGGTAACACACATACCTACTGAATATTCAAAGATTTTAAATTTCATATTGGCGCCCAACTGTGGCTGCAGAATTATACTTCGTCTAAACTATTTTTTGTTGGTATTTTAAGAGAAAAAGCCATGTACTTAAGCCTGACACGGAAGGATACAGCCCAACAACTTCCAATCTAGGTTTATGCTACTAGAAAATATAAATTTTAATTTAATTTTTATGGAGTACGAACATGATACCAGTTACTTTTATCAGTTAACTACTAACAACCCTACGGGATTATAGATACTAGTGCTCCCGCAAATACTGAGGTCCTCATTCTCCGCTAGCCTCCGAGCAAGTATCACGTATTCCCCCTTTTAAAATAATTTTATTAACTACACGCTTAGTTTTTAATTCATTTTTTTAAGCTTTTCTTATTATTCAAGTCTTATTAAAAATGTATCCAGAAATTAAGTGAAGTCAAGGAGGCGGTCAAGATGGTAGCGGCTTATAGTGATAGTGTTAAATTATAGAAGAGTAAGCAGTCATGATGCAGCCATGGTAACGTACAAGAAAAAAGGGGGAGGATAGGTAAATATAAATCTTGATATTTAAGGCGCCGTCTTTTTTTACGATTTACCGACATATTTTTATGTAAAGATGATGTCAAAAAACCAAAAAGTTTAAGTTTAATTAATTCCTTTTTTAATTAAAAATAAAAACATCGATTATAGATCTTTTCTATAGTTTTTTGAATAATGACCCCACTCAATGCATATATCCTTTCAAATAAACAAGTAAAAAGTAAGATTTTAATATCACAATCTATTCTATCATATTCTTCTAAATTCAAAATATTAGAATTTCAATCAATTTTTAAATAACGGCGCTGTTAGGAAAGAGACAAAAAGTGGATTAGGCCTACTGGGGATACCACTATAAAAAAAACGCGCCAAAAGCTCTACCTCAAGGGTGGTGTGGAAAAGAGCAGTAACAGCTTATTACTTGTTCTCCGTATCGGCATGATTAAATTATCTTAAAACATTAGTTTAGTTTGTAAAGGCAACCTAGTTTTAGGTTCTAAAGGATATAAGTAAGTATTTAGGAGTTAATCTTTACTAAATAAGTATAAATATAAAGCTAACTAACAAAAAAAAGACATTTCTGTTACAAAAAATTACATGGCCCGAAAAAAAAATACTAAACGTGGAAGCAAAATCTTCAAAAAATAGTAGCAACAGGAGGATCATCTGATGCTGTATCGAATACTAGCACGACACAACACAGCGCGGCAAAGCTGGTTTTTAACAAAGCTAAGCTTTTTAACAAATATATATATATAGGTATATTACTCTAGTGTGACCTTAGTCTAGAACATACCAGCTCATTACGACCTGCCACGTGGTGCAATACAATGCGAAGCCACGCAGCTCTGGTTTCGTAAGTAATAAACCATTGCCGGCAATGTAACGACGCTCGCATGATTTTCTTAACTCCCCTAAATTGCGTTTTATGCTGAAGCACACAACAATATAGAGACAGGGTAAGACTATTTCAATAAAATTTTATATCTAACTGTGTTGACATACGAAGTAATACAAGACTTATGTAAAATTAGGTATAAATTTCTTTTTCATATTACGACAACCATTTAGCAACCGAAATTAGTAGTAGTTAAGCTGTAAAGTTAGATCTACAGTTTATCTTTTACAACGTATTAAATAAAACAATAAGTGATTAATTCCATTATTTAATTATAACTGAAAACAGCTCTTATATACAACATAAATTGTACTAATACCATCACATTCCAATATTACATGATCAGGTGATCAGAACCAGTGGTAGGTATAAATAATATTTGTGCTTATAATAATTGCTATAGATTCTTAATCTCTTCACAAAGTTGAGAAAAATCATCGATATTCCACTTCACAAGTTCGTTTTCAAGATCTTCAGCCTGTAATCTGTTGAAGTCTTCAGAATCTGAAATAAAACGTATTCTTTTAATTTTATTTTCAATATCAACGATTTTTTATAGTAATTGGATTTTTATCCGAAAATAATCTAAATAAATAAATGCGGACAACATCACATACATTGTTCTGAACCCAAAGTAAGTTGCTAAAGCACTTGTGTTATGGAATTCAGATACAACGAAGGTACCACGAACACCCAGACTCGAGACAATGTAAAAATGTGAATTTTTACATTGACTCGACCGGGGATCGAACCCGGGACCTCAGAGCTAGCGACACCTTGAAACCGGTGCGTACGCCACTCGAGCTTTGACTACGAAACATATCTAACTCTTTACTCAGTTAAAAATTTTACATACCACGAAATCTTGTAAAAAATAGATTACTCACTATAGATCGTAAACCATCCAGATAATTCTAACGCAGCAACATTGAATGCGCCCAAAGGCTTAGCTCCTGCAGTACTTTTCCTTGGCCAGATAACAACACAAACTGCATCATCGCAACCTCCTTGCCTTGACCTTTTTGTTATTAACATGTTATGGGCAATTGATTTCTTTAGAAGGTATTCCAGAACTTTCCAAACTTCTTTCAATGTATTCAAGTTGTGTTTTTGTACTTCAAAACAAATGGCGGGAACGGGATAAGATTCATCTAAGCGGTAAATGCTTCCTTTGACATGTGTCCATTGCTGAAAATAGTAGTTTAATTTTGAAACTTTGGAAATGTAGTAGGAATTTTTTATAATTCTTGAACACTAATGAATGGGAAATAGTAGTTATAAACCGAATAGACTACTGTATTGAATAATGATTTGCTATAGGTAGAAAAGTGCTTTTATTTATACAAACCCGATTTTTTTTACGTCACTGTTATGAAGGTTTTTACAAACATTCAAATCACAAGCAAAAGACACACAGACTCAGAGCAAGCATTAATTTGTGCATCACACAAATTAAAACACCTTGTACCTACACGGGGATTGACCCCGCGTCAAATCGCACAGTGGATTTGACTCAAAATAGTAATTCCATTTAAATCTCAAAATAGGTCCAGCCATTCGTGTGTTATAAAAAGATTTTACGTCACGGTACTCAAACTCCTTTGATAAGTTAATATTAATGAATCTATACGTTCGTGCATGAGTCAGTTTTTATATTCTGTTATATTGATAGCTTACCACATCTTCAACATAAAGAGTATTCTGTTCTTCAAGTAGATGATAGTGCAAATGATTAACTGAAGCATATCCGCACATGCTGTTGAACACTATCCGCATATCCCTGCAAAAATGGTACCATGTTGTTTTGAGTTGTGCTTTTAATATGATAAAAATTAAACAATTTTAACCATGACATATTTACTGCGAAATAATGGTTTCAAAAGGGTATTTGACTAAATCTAATAATACATATATATAAATCTGTTTAGTGTTTAGTCTGTCAGACATATTAAGAAAAAACAAAAGATAAAAAGCGCTTAAGTATGGTAGTGTCGGCTGTCTGACGGACTACTATTGCAAATCGGTGACGCGTGGCTACATTGAAGTGCGATTTTATAAAGCCAGCGTTTCGCACAAGAGGTAATGCTGAGACAGGGGAGAGGGAAAGCTACCATATCGCAATACTCGCAATTCGGTTAACGATAGGAACGATACATCGGGTCAGTATAGGAAGACAGTTATGTTTGGAACAAATTTTATATTCTTTTTATCAATTAAGATGCTGCAGTAATTTTGCCACATACGTACATAGTAGTAGTTGTAGTCTAGTCGCGCATGTTAGAAATTATTTCATAAATTCGCTTAGATTCAGTTCAGTGTCAAAATGAAAGCATCAGCTCAATTAACTATTTTGCATCATGTTAACCTCTCGCTTAGACTAATAAAATATCGCATGTATATTCGCTGTGCGAATGTACTGAAGCATGCATATGACATACTAAACATTTTTTCCAGTTGCATCATACGTGTCGAGGGACATTTCGCAAACATAAAAACATTCAAAAATCACACAAAATGCTTGTTCTACACGAGGATCGAACCTGCAACACATCGCACTTTGTGGGTTTGGTGTGGCAATCCTAACTGCTTCCCTATACATGCAGTCAGAATAAATTTAAAATGAAGGATTATATTCTAACTGTTCAAAACATAGCAACTTAAACAATACAAATATCATTTACTTGCCTACACTCACCGATCCTGTATAGTAAACATGATTTGTACGGCCAATTCCAGGCTGTCTGGTGTCACAACTTGCGGCAGGTGTTTGTTTATTGAAGGACACAATAGTGAGTGGTATCTAGATATAGGACTGTCATTAACTAACACTGAATGTACGTCTGAATCTGTGGAAAAAAAAAGGTTTATTTGAGAGTCAACTTTGACTTAACTTTTTTTTGGTGAATATTGTTGGATTATTTTTTAATTTAATGGTTTCCTGGTAATTGGTAATATAATAAAAGACTGGCTGTCCAAATTTGATATGATTTTTTTTATTTAATCTTAACATGTTAAAAAACTGTACTTATGAATTTTTTTTCGCTTTTTAATTAATTAGTAATGGGTGAAAAGAAATTTGTGATATTTGTTTAATTAAAATTACTATGTTAACGATGAATTACCTTTGCCTTCGATTGAAAATAAGATTTCTTCAAGTGAAACTTTAGTGAAGTTAAACTTAGTCACATCAAATGGTTGGCAAATATCATTCATAGCTTCTGGTTGTCGCCTCTTAGACCATCGATCTGGATTCAACTGAAAATAAAATGAGTATTTTCAATGGCACCAAATCCTAATCATATTTTTTATCTATTTTTATCCAAAATGAATGATTAGTAAAATGTTAACCAAACAGTAATTTTTACATACCAGGAGTAAATATTTTCCATTTACAATTTTCTTCTGTAGTTTATCGATTTTGTACCGAAACGTACTTGTATTATTGTGCAATTCATTCCATTTTGTTTTCAATAAACTTGTAAATGTCGTTGTGCTATCAGTGTTAAAACTTTCCAACTTATACATATTTCTGTATAATAATATTATAAGGTTACGTTTAATACGTGTGCATGTAAGAAGTATAAAATTAGTAAAATACACCAATTTTGACCCGGTCGAAAATAAACAATGTTTTTGCTAACGTCAAACTTCAAAGCACTAGGGTGACATTGACAGAGACATTAGATGTCACGTTTACGGAATGTGTTACGTTTTAGGACCCTTCATGTGGTTTAACTTTGCAGACAGATTCGAAGTTTGTTGACGAAAATACGATTCGAGTGTTCCAGACATACAAAGTCAATATGCATTGAACTGTTTTCATTCTGTAAAACTTTTTCATGTTATGTTTATTAAAATTTATAAATTAGACGAGGTTATAAATTGGAAAAAACCAAGGCAAGAATAAAATATATTTTTTAATCTTTACTTTTTACAATTTATTTAACTATAATACATGAACTAAATAATATTTATACAATAAATTAGACTTATTACTTACATTTTTAAAACTATATCAATACTTAATGAAAAATATACAATCTTGGATAAAAACAATGTCTTAATTCATCATTCTGTTTTCATTTTATTTGGATTTATAGGGCATCCTTCATCATATACAAGTAAAATCCCTAATATTTTATGTGACATTTGGGCTGCTTCATAAGAACTCATTTGAGAGAGTTTACTAGCCACTAATCTACCTATTTGACCATATTTAGTGTCATCAACATTAAAGACATCATGTTGAACTCCTCTTAATGCATTTAGTATACTGTTTGCTACATTCTGACAAGTAGCATCAACCTCATTTGTAGATATTTTTGATTCGTTCTCACTTTGCATGCTATCATCTTCTTTTGGTGAATCATTCTGAAAGAGATATACTTTTGTTTTTAAATTCTGTTGTAATACAGACAGACTACATAAAGCCCCTACCTCATTTAAGAAAAAATAAACTATTTATAAAACATTGACAGTCCATATAATTACAATATGATTCCCAATATGTTATTGAAAAGCAGCCACAAATATAAAAGTTCAGTTCACATACTGTTACTTACATTTGTTGTCCTTGAGGTATCCCCATTAGTAAGACTGTTTTTATTTACCGTAAGTAGAAACCTACATGCATCCCACAAGTGCCAGGTAATTTTACAAACCTGTAACAGATACCAAAACTTTCTGTAATAATTTTACATAAATGTATTTATATTTTTTTTTTGTATAATATATAGACCATAGAAATTGGCATGAGAAAGGGGAGGCCTATGCTCAGCAGTGGGAGGATAAAGGCTGTGGATAATGAAGATGATGGTGAAGTAGATGTGTGGTAGAATAATAAGTTATGTTAGTACCTGTTTTAAAATATGAAAAATCTTTTTTTTTTGGTACTTTAAACACAGAATTTATTTCACATTTGAAAATGAGGACTGCCTATCCATTATTTATAAATTATTTATGCATACTCTATTTGTAAAGTATGTACTTAAAAAAGTTAACAATCTAAATCTAAGTTTCTCTTTTTTAAGCATCTTACAAAAAAATTAGAATAAATTAAATACAGATTTATTTGTTTTGGTTATTTTTATTGTTTTTTTTTTATAGGTATTTGTTTTCATTTTCAAGATAATTGTCTGAAAGATTGTTTTCCTTTTTTAAGTATAGATAATATAGATTAAAGTACCTTTCCATCTCCTTTAGCCTGACTTGCTTTTAGTTTTCTTAAGTGATTGGCAAATGTCGACCTTATATTCGTCCATCGGTCTTTTACTGCCTGTCCCGTGAATTCGTTGCCATATTTAGACGCAAATTCTGCATAAGTTTGATCTCTATGCTCGACAGATGTGTATTTTGGATGCTTTGGATTCCAAATATTAGGTTTACGTTCCATAAATTTCACTAATTTTAAATTCATTTTTCTGGTCCAAAAAACTTTCTCTTTTGCAAAATCTAATGTCATGGTAGGATTTTTGCTAGATTTATTCTTACGCGAAAACTGTTAACCTGTTTATTTACATTCAAACAATATAAACACGGGGATCAGAATTCGACAATCTCAGTTTGACAGTGACTGAAGTGAGTGTACTGCCATTGTTAAAAACGTATTTTTTTAGTTCATGTCTTATCATAAGTTTAGGTGAACTAATTCAACTGAGCCATTTAAAAGACACACGTAATAAAAATCACTTTTGTCATAATATCGACAAGTAAAACTCGTTTACTTGTGATAGGCTTTCGCATTCGTCAATAGAAAATAATCTTATACCTACACTCAAAACACATTAATATCAATATTCGTTTAGTAGATACCGACCAATTTTTAAAGTTAAATGAATACCAATTTTACCCTAACGAATTGAATAAATCTAAATTAAGTAAAGTTAAATTGTTAAGTCCGCCGGAAATACTTTAAAAAAATACAAGTATTTTTATTTATTTTTGTCAAATACCCTATTTCAGCATGTCTCAATCGTCAGAGGTCATCTCTTTTTCTTTTACCTACTTGCTTCAAAGTTCAAAAGATCATGAAAACTCTTACGCACGCCTTGGGTAGCTCACTGCTAGTTCAGGGCTAGGCCCGTGCCGGACGGCGCATTTGTGTTCCAGTTCGCCTCAAAGAGAAGTCAGTAAGCTCTGTAGAGCCCATTAGGGCTGACATCTGCCGGGGCAGCAAAACTCTTTGAAATGGTTACTGTGGCAGTGGCTCCGATACACGAAGGGCAAAGGAATGATTTTAGTCAGTAGAAGTCTGACACTCCCTTCCACTATACCCAAAAAAGCCCAACTTATATTAAACCTAATTATACAAAACTATTGTCCATCTACCCACCTTTTTTTTGTTACTTGGAAGTTAAACTGTTACAGGATTAACACTAAGTACCGTAAAACGGGGTGAATAGAGGGTTTTTTGGGGTGGATAGAAACAGAGTTTTTATTAAAATTTGGACGTTTAACTAGACAAAACATAAAGATTATACGCAAACTCACAAGTATTTCATAAAGTAAGTGTGTCTAAGCATTTTAATGTAAGAAAATATTCATGTAACCCCCTAAAAAACACTATTCTCTATTCACCCCTTGAAACTCTATTCACCCCGTTTTACCGTAGGTAACGGAACGATAACATGACACATCAGTGTGGTTAAAAAGAAAAATTGTGTCTTTCGGAAGGTATGCAGGAGATAGGAGTCATCAGATAGTTTAGTACAAGGCAGTGTGCTGGGACCGTTGTTTCAGGGATAAATAAAAAGACGTTTTTTTTTTATTCTATTAATAAAAGAAATACATTGAGAATACAAATATATAAAACCCTGACGTCTGTGCCAGGTTTGAAACCTGTTTTACAGAAGTCAGTGTTTTCGCCTTTGGTTACAATAATTTAGTTAATTCTAGAGAAGATTACAATTAATAATACTAGAGTTACGTTCTGAGATCATTTTGACGAGTGTTTGTGTGCGTGTACGTGTCTGTTTGTGTGTATGTTTTTTTTTGGAAAAATGTGAAGAAGATTTTATTATTCTTACTTACTACTGAATGTGCTTAGTATCGTATTTGCTAATAAAGCAGTACAATAGTAAGATTATCTGACACTAGGATATTTCAATGCGAAATGCAACAAATAAGTGCAATTTCATCAACACACAAGGAAGTGTGCATTACAATCATTACAAAGTTTCAAAAGCTTAGCTCTTCTCCCTATGTCCTTCAAATCTTAGTCTCAAAGACCACATTAATGGCTTACCATGACTCCATATAATTATCAGTCTTGCGAGTTAACGTCATACTTTGTGGGAACTGCTGTCTAAAAGAACGGGTTTTCAAAACCCAAGAATGACACATGTTTAAAAGTAGGTAACTGAAAGCTGTTCTCGATTTTTCTCGAGCTTTTCCTTCGCAATACGTTTTGAAGTTACTCAATTTGTTAAAATAAACACCTAATTGTATCAGACAATATTACCAGATTTATTAAATGTAATTATTAAGATATGTTCCAAAAAGACAGACCTACAAGATAACTTACTTACTAAATGTGGTGGGATGTTCGCAAATGTAATTCCTTGTTTCTTGTGTTATATAATAGTCCACATTCTAAACATATAAATGATTATTATTCTATTGATGAGTTCATCAATGACTCTCTACATCTAAACAATGTAATAGTACGAAATGAGTATAGTTATTAATATGAAATTGATTAAATATGGAGTGCCTATTTTAAGGTAGATTATAGTAGAACTATATTAGCGTATACCGTATTTACGGACCTACGGTCTATACCAATAAATAATTATCAAAAACTCATCCGACTCAACTTTTTAAATGGATATTACCTCATTCATCTCAAGATTCAAGAAATCCAGCATTTTACACGATATTCGAGCTGCATCATAGGAACTCATTTGATAGAGTTTACCTGCAACATATCTTGTTAAGTTGCTGTATTTGGTGTCATCACCATAGCAGACATCATTTTGAGTTCCACGTATGGCATTAACTAAACCATTAGCTACATTGTGGCATGTAGCGTCAACATTATCCGATGCATTTCCTTGCTCTTTCTTGATTTTCCGGTCATTTCCTTTGGGTGGATCTTTCTGTAACATAAATATATTTTTTTTGTTAGTAATAAATAATAATATAAATGCCTTGATGATACTCTGCTTGCCAGGTTCTTTGTATTTACCTTGTACAGAAAACTGCATGCATCCCATAAGTACCAGGTGATGTTATAGGTCTGTAAGAGAAATAAAAACTATCTGTAATCATTATAATTGCATTCAGAGTAATACAATTTATGCCTGAATAATTTAATATGTCAGCAAGGTACATAGTGTTTTCATGGCAATAATAAATGCTAATTCAGTTGAAATCTGATATGTCAAACGACGAATTTAATTTTAATTTTCATATTAGGAATTTCACAGAATTCTTCTGATTATCTTTTTCAAATTAACAGTACTGTCTTATTTTCAATGAGTCGATAGATTTTGTATAAATAAAATAGGTAGGTACCTCTCCTTTAGCTTTACTTGCTTTGAGTCTTTTCATGAGACCAACAAAGGTCGTTCGAATACGAATCCATTGGTCTTTCACATCTTCTCCTGTGAATTTGTTATTGCCGTATATAAAAGCAAATTGCCTGTAAATTTGATCTCTATGCATGATCGATGAGTACTTTGAATGCTTCCGATTCCAAATGGTTGGTTTACTTTTTATAAATTTCACAAGTCTTAAAGTCATTGCTCTTGTCCAAAAAACTTCCTCTTTAGCCAAATCCAATGCCATTGTAAAGGTTTTCAGTTAATTTCTTAACTTGAGCTTTTTTAAATGTTGGAAATTTTGACAGTTGTTAATTTTTACTACAGGTTCTGGGTACCTATCTGTTGCTGTCTGTAACAACAAAAATATAATTGTTAGTAGATATCAATACTAATCTTGTCTTCTTCTTCTTCTTATATATAAAAATGAATTGCTGTTCGTTAGTCTCGCTAAAACTCGAGAACGGCTGAACCGATTTGGCTCTTATTAGTCTTGAAATATTCGTAACACTCCAGGGAAGGTTTAAACGGGTTTAAAATATAAAAAAATTGAAAAAATATTATGTCAACTCTTAGGCGGTGCGTAGTTCGCTGGGACAGCTAGTTATAGATATAAATATATAATGTAAAGTAACTGTCAAAAATTAATATTTAGTACGCATAAATTTATCCAAATTTAAAAATTTTTTTTACCTCTTATTTGAGAATTAAGGAATAAGAAAATGGCATACTGGCAAGGATTTTATATCTCAGGTTACTTATGACTTGGGCCATTTTATAAGTATTGTGCTAGGAAGATTTGAGGAAAATTTTATTTAGAGAATCATATTCACATAAGGTTATGCCTCTATGAGTCGGATAATAGGTTACGGCTTTCTACGATTCTGTAATGTCATGGTCAGTGTCAGAAAAATATCCTGACTAATATGGGGAAGATGAACTGGGGTTATCTGAATGTTGTTTTCGGATCAACTTGGGTAGGGATAGGAGCGATAATAAGCAAAATACTTGTTATAACAAGAACTAGGGAAGCTTATTCCCGCGGCTGAGTCAAGAATGTAGTTAGGGAGTTTTCAAGGAACTGTGAGACATGATGGAAAGGTCTAGGCACAGAGGACATTACTCGCTTAGACAAACATAGGGAAGGATAGGTTTACAGAGGAACGCTCAGCATTTTTTTTTATACTTTATTGCACATAAATACACACTGGGACAATATGTTCTTGGAAAAAACAAGTACAAAGGCTTAACGCAAAGTTGGGTTCTCTTACAGCAAAGCTTAGAGTGATTGAGAGATTTGATAGAAGGAAAACAAAATAGCCCAACAGTATTTAAAGAAGAAAAATAAGTTAAATGGTAGGAGTTGAGCAGCAACAACTATATTTCTTGGACTTATCCAAATGATCAAGGATGAAAATATGAACACAGGGATGCACATTGCAACAGCTATCGCAGAGCACATAATAATATATAAAATAATTTCATCTAATTAGTGAGTTAGTTCCCTAATTAGTTCACTCACAAATATTTTTGAGGGGTATAAATTGACTGGAGAAAGTCTAATTTTATAGGATGAAGGGTGTATCAAGTTATTGTTAACATAATCTGCTAAGGAGTGGAATAAGAGGAAAAACGAGGAGTTGGAAAGGGTACAGTCATTGGCGGGTCGGGAAGAGTTGGACATTCTGATGGTGGATGTTGGGATGATGAATATGTTATAGTGTCCCTGTATGATGGGGGCTGGATAGTGAGAATGGGAAGGATGAGCTAGTTGCTGGCAAGAGCCTGGCTGGAGGGAATATCTTAGCTGCAATGAATGGGGCAACACTGGTTTTATTGTGTTCAGACAGCACTATAAGGGATGGTCTAGATATCCTGGGTTGTTCTATTAAATAGGCTATTTGTGTTTTGTTAAAAGTGTTTGTTTGGGTCTTAATTGCCGTAAAGGACGAAAAAGAATTGGTTACTGTAATATCTAAGGATTGGAGTCGGATTGAGGTATACGTTAAAGTGTGGGAGACATTGTGATGAGGCGAAAGGCGTCAGCAGCCATTATTGCAAGGCGTCTGTCGCATAAATCAAGGTAGTACTCAGTACTTACCAGTTAGTTTGAATCACAAACACGATAACAAACAATACAAAAACAAATAAACAAAACGCGCCTAAAAATACGATGGATAAAATAGATTGCTACTTACTAAAAGCTTGACGACGCTCCAACTGTGTTAGCCAGCCGAACCTCGAATATCGATTGTAATTTAACGCATGCGTCCCGGTGAATTCCCATTTCTATACATACTATAACATACTACAACTACATTCAGATTCAAACAATAACAAAATAAAAACTGTTTGACACTGACAGATATTCACTTTGACAGTGATAAGTGTGGATATGTTGCCAATTCAAAAAAGTTTTATTCGCAAAATATCTTATTCTTTTCGCGTATATTAACGATACGCTAAAGAGGAATAAAGTGTCGGGAAAAAAGTCATGGTCTTATGAATCCCATGCACGAGTGAAAGAAAAAACGACAAGCTTTTAAGTAATTCAAAGTCCTGCTGGCGTTCATGTTATTTTTTTTTAATATTTTTTTTTACGTAAACCATTAAAACGTGTTCGAATGAAATGTAACAAGTTAGATTAATCCTAACGGATATACATTTCAAATTTCCCCTTCAATTTAAAAGGAGAATCAAATATTTTTTTTACGCGTCTTTTAAATTTTAATAATTGCAAAACAAGTTCACGGATGTTATTTAACTTAATAAGTTAGATTTGTTTACTTGTATATTTTGTAACCATTGTATTCAATTGACACATAATATATTTAGTGATTTGAGTAGATTCTTATAATAAAAATAAAATTATAGAAAACGTACACAAAATCTATAAAAGTTAACTTTTACGCCCAAACGGCTGGACCGATGAAATGGTACGGAGGTAGCTGAAACCTTTGATTAACACATTTTATCCAAATTCGTTAAAGAAGGGCTTTACAGCTATAACTAACATCCATGCGGGCGAATCCGAAAACAACAGCTAGTATTACATACCTTACTGTATGACAATAATTCTTATAAACTACTACAGCTAGAAACAGCTGTTTAACATACCTACTACCTGCACGCACGACCTACGAACAAAGGCTAAAATTATTTATGAACTAACAATTATTATGTAGTACATAACGAGAAACAGTTAGTTATATTTTTCTTCGAATGTAGAGTTTAAAGACCACTTAAAACGGTCTTTAACAAAAAAAAAAAACTAAAGAAGACAAAGCCGTAAATAACACTGCACTATTTTCAATCGTACCTACTCGTGCTATAATTGTTGATTGATAAAAGAGAACGGCAGTAAATCATCGTGTGCTGTGAGTAACGTAGTGAGTGGTGACTCCCGCGCAACGGTACACCCTGGGATCTCGATCGAGCTCAGTCCGTAGTTGCGGCCTTAACCGCCATGGGTCGATCACTGCGCACGTTCGCGGCCTACACGCAACCGTTCGTAGCAAAAAACGCGCGCCACTCCAGCACCGGGTGCCCTTTTTCAAAACGGCAACAATCACAAATCGCACCAACAGCCGAACTTAATGAGGAAATTTTCGCAAATGCGAAACCTTACTCCGAAGTGCCCGGACCCAAACCGATCCCGATTTTGGGGAATACGTGGCGCATGGTCCCCATTATCGGGCAATTCGATATTTCGGAATTCGCTAAAGTGACACAACATTTTCTGGACAGATATGGAAGGATTGTGCGTTTAGGTGGGCTGATAGGAAGACCGGATCTGTTGTTTGTTTACGATGCGGACGAGATCGAACGGATGTACAGACGGGAAGGGCCGACTCCGTTCCGACCTGCTATGCCTTGCCTCGTCAAATATAAGTCTGAAGTGAGGAAGGACTTCTTTGGTGAACTACCTGGGGTAGTTGGAGTGTAAGTACCATACATATCTAGTTATTTTTTAAATATCTGCGCTGGTATTTGACCTCATTTTACGCATATTAGGCTGTTTTCAATCTTTTGTAGTGTTGTTAGAAAAAATACTCATAAATATGACAGGCCTAAAGTTTCCGCAAAGCTTTTTAAAATTAAAAGTTGAAGTATTTAGGTGCCAGGCTCACAAAACCATATATGACTAAATTTGAATTAAGAAAACGAGACGGAGTGCCGTTAACGAACGGAATGTTTAAACTTTCACTTCTTAAAAACTTGACATAAAAAAGTTCGAAGGCGATGGGAAATTAGAATACAGCCTTACGAAAAAATATTTTTACTTTATACCGTTGTAGTATTCTTTGCATTAATTTTTGTGAAGCAATACATAAGTTTTGAAATAATAACCAAGGTAAACGTGGTACTTCAATTCAAGGTAGAAAATTGTTTCGCAATATAATCACTGCATTCGACTATTTTGTAATTTTGTTTGAAAATCTCATTGTCTCATATAATGAGGTGTCGTGTGGGTTTTTCCGTTATTAAAATATGAGCTTTTTGTGTTACACGTACTAGAACTATAGGATTATAACTTTGACAGTTTACTTTTAGTTAGCAAACAAAAAGAAAAACTGTTAAATTATTATTGAAAAGTGTATCATGAATTCTACATAAATTATTTCCACATAACTAATATTGACAATGGGCTATTAATACAAAATGTTTATCTGTCCAATTTTTCCTTTAATTCTGTTAAGGAGTTTTTATCCCATTACGCGTTCTCTACACATACCTATATACTGTAGTTCCTACTCCATTATCAAACCCAAAACTTAACGGTATATAACTAAAGGCACGATAGAAGAATTTCTAAGTCATAAATAAACCTAGTCTATTATGCGGGTCTCTACCAAGAGTTAACCTAACCTTCATTATGCCTTCACACATAACCCTTTTGAAATGAAAATTACTGCGCATCTGCAGAAGCAATATTTATGTACAAGCATAAAATATATGTAATTGAACACATTCAAGTATTCAAATTGACAGACGAAATACAACCTTAACGCCTTAGAATGAAGACTCCATGAAAATCAAAGATTTAATATTGTTTAAAGTTAGACTGTACCTACATACCGATGTTCATCTTACACAAGATAAAGTTCTTGATGAGCAATTATTATAAATCCTTGTAACCGTTTGAGCACAGATTAAAATAATGAAGTCACGAGAGCATTACTGGCTATTAAGAGTGAACTTAAACTTAAAATTCAAATCGTATTCGATTTCTAAATTCACGCGTCCGTGCTCTATTTTTTTTTTCTCAAGTTTGAATTTGGGAGTACCTATCGTAGTTGTGCATTTTGATTTATATTCCATCAATTAGGCAAAATAACATTAAACATCTAAGTTTGGTTAAAGATAATCACTTACAGTTTAAACTAAGCTAATCGCTTATAATTGCATAATTAGCAAATTACTGCTGTCAACGACATTGCACTTAATTTACGATTCATGGTTCAAGCATTTATATTGGTTTTCGTAAGGTTCGTTATTCCGACTTGTCAATTCAATACATTTAAGCGTTCAGGGCCCCGATTCTGCCATTTTACAATGGCCGATGAATGAATGGCAATTGAATTAAATTTGAAATTATTCCTATTCTCTTAAGCATTTTGCCAATACAATAATTGGAACCTAATTGTATTGACCCTGAGTTTAGCGTCCCACACTGAATTTTTAATTATTGTGTAGGAAAATCCTTAAGATAAAACGCAAATTGGCATTTTAAGCCAAATTTCATTCATTCATCGGCCATTTTAAATAGCAGAATTGGGGCCCAGAACAACATTCCCACTCGGAGAAATGCAACCTGCCTCCATTCTTAGAAACCTCATTAGGGTGTTTGGACACCGTCATATTAATTTAAATTAGTCTAACAATAAACTTGATTTGAATATGACGCCCTTAGCTTGAGTGACTGAAGTGTTAACAGAATCAAGGTTAAGTAAACTAATATGCCTAGGTGCTTGACAACCGTTTGAGAACGGCCTTTACGTTTTCGCCTTCCTTTATGTACACTATATATTTATCACCATATCCAACATACTCTGAAACGAAAAAAACCAGTTTTAGATTATAGGCAAAACTATAATGTTTGTATAATCTCATGGGTGCCACAGTCATGTAATTATACATATATTAAGTTTTTGTGATGTTTACAGATTACGGGTTTATAAATATAGTTAAATCTCACCATCAATTTGTGCTTGGGAAACAGCAGTTACAGTTCCAAGATAATTTTTAGCTTCACAGGCGTATGTTTTACTGTCGGTTTGCATCGGACTAAATATAACTAGAGCTCCATCTTCAATGGCATACTTAGTGTCTGAAATAAAATTTATTGTGGTTGCGGAATAATCATTTCTGCGATTTGGCCTTTCTTCAGGTCATCGAATGATGTTACATAAATATGAAATAAGTTCCCGAAGAAATAAAACCACATCTAAATCGGTTTTCCCGTTAAGAGCTATGGTTCCAAAGACACTCAACTCTCAAATTTAAATCATTCCTCATGGAAAAAAGCTCATGACCTTCAAATGGCAGAAACGATTTTTACACAACATATCTAAAAGCGAAATCGGTAAACACATACTCATAAAACTTATTTTCTTCTCGTCTGAGGTTAAAAAATGGCCAGTCTGGTTTGGAAAAATATTGTTGAGCCATAATTATGTATAAGCAAATGTTGAGCACTAAACCCATTAGTTTGAAAGAAATAACGAAGAAAAGATTTAAAAAATCCAGGATTTTTTTAAGTCTTTTAAGTTATATAGATAGTGTAAAGGCTTGCTATCCCAGGTTATTACTAGTATTTGCTTTGTTACTTACCTGGTATTATAATAGTTCCGTCGACCTTCCAAGTTATGGTTGGCTTTGGATTACCAGTGGTATTACATGGAATCCTCAAGGCAAGATCGCCTTCAACACCGTTGTAAACTGCATTGCTTGAAATTATTGTAGGTGGAGCTACAAAAGAAAAAGAGATTTTTTTAGCCTAATAATTAGAAATACAGAGCAAAAGCTCAATTTCGTCCATGATTGCTATAACATGTTCATCAACCTGATCCCTTGCCACTGCGAAGCGGATATTGTTATTACTTCCATCATCTTACGATCTCTTTTAGCCATTCTACCGTTTTTCACCTGAGCCTCATTATGTAAATTAGACATGCTATTGTAAGTTTGTTGACTACAGAAGAATTTGGTTTCTAAACTGAACACATTAACTTACATTCCACAATCAGGGTAGTGACGTGTTCGTTAGCTCCTAATTCATTCGTTGCCACACATTTATATGATCCGGCGTGTTTATCTGTTATATTTAATATTTTTAGCACACTGACGCCTGCAAGTTGTGAGTCTATTTGAATTTCTATTGAGACTATGAGAGGGTCGTATTTTGTTGCAGAATCTGTCATGACTTGCCAAGTTATATTTGGTGTTGATATTCCGTTGACAATTCTGAAAGAAAATAATAATTTTAGAAGAATCTTTAAAATGTATTTGCTTTAATATCTTAATTATTTAGCAATAATTTCATGTCGACATAAAAATATACTTACTTGCACGCAATAGTGTCCGAAATTCCTAGTCTTACTTTTTTAGCAGCAACTCCAGATACTTTAGGAAATTCTAAAATTAAAGGAATCAGTTAAAACAATTCAATACTAACATTAATTATTCTATATCATTAGAGTTCAGACCTAAAGCTTGTTTACTTATTTGAAGTGGATAAAATAAGGAAGAATATTTACAAAAAACGAACTTGTTAATAATTCATTTAATACTGTAATAACAATAACTTATAATTTAATCATTATTTGTTTAATTGGTTCACTTACGAAGGATCATTGTTTTAAACGTTGCGCTCGTTGCACCCACTTCATTCTTCGCTTCACAAGTATAAGACCCAGTGTCTTCTACTATAATGTCTTTGATTATAAGCGTTCCTGCTTCTATTGAATACTTCGAATCTGGAAACATCACCTCATGTTTAAGATTATTCTTTGCAAGTTTTGTCAATCTAAATAAGTATTGTATTGTTTTAACAGACATAAGAACTAAAAGTATTCGTTCCTGGCTTTTAGGTAGTCGTTAAGAGGACCTTGAGGAATAAGCGAATGAATATGATGGCTACATGAAAAGCTTCTTGAAGGACAGTATGTCTTGGGCGTTTCATTTTTGTTACGATTAAAGGTCTGTATCGAGCGGGTGCTACTATTATTAATGCTACTAGCCTAAGTTTCACATGGCTAGCGCATAGCCAAGGTTCTTTGCTGTAATGTAAGGCTTTTCCTCGATGAAGGAAGGATGAACCTAAGTATTTGTTTTGCCTCTCGCATAGGAAAGAAATTCAAAAATTCAGGCTCACAATTGCCCGGATTTGCCTAGCGATGTGTATTTTGGTTTTCATTTCTTACTTGGAGTTATAGTTGCACCATTTCTCTTCCAAATGATAGCCGGCTTGGGATTGCCGGTGGCATCACATGGCAATTTCAAAAGAGCAGTTCCTTCATTGCTTTTGTAAACTGCTGTATGTACTGTGGTTATTTTTGGTGGGTCTGTTGAGCAATCAAAAATAAAATTTATATCGTTTATTTAAAATTTTCTATTTACAAACGAAATTCGATGTATTGTATTTATTTTACCTTGAACAATAAGTGTGGTCACGTGTGAATCACTACCGATGTCGTTGACTGCTACGCACTTGTAGTTTCCTGCATGTTTCTCTTCTACTCTCGGAATATGAAACTCACTATTAGTGCCCGACAAATTCACTAAGTTTTTAGCAGTTAATCCCTTAAATTTCCAAGAAATTTTTGGTTTTGGTAATCCTTTGACACTGAAAATTGAATTGATTAATAGAAAGCTCGTTCAGTATGCTGTTTTCTACAATTCTATTCAAACTTACCTGCAGTTGATAACAGCAGCAGAACCTTTTGTAGCTTTCTTACTATTTTCTCCCGAAACTTCTGGAGCCACTAAAGTGAGAAAATCATTGATTAATTTAAAGCTATACAGTTTTGTGTTATTGTTTACCAGATTTTATTTTAATACTACATACCAACACCATCTGCTGTTACTCTAGTGCTGAAAGTCTTCTGAACATCTCCGTGATTCTGTAAAGTTGCTTTGCAAGTATACTTTCCGACCAAACTCAAATTCATTTTCATAATTTTTAGTTGTTTGCTGTCAGTAGAGATCTGGTATGCATCAGATGAGGAGATTTCTCTGTCTACTCGAGTGATTTCGTCTGCGTAGTACCATCGGATATTCATCCGGTGTTTTGATCTTATGTCACATGTAATGATGCCTTCAGAACCGTAAAATACTCCAGTTGTACCTGAACATTAACATATCATAACAAGGTTATTGATTCAATAGGCTTAGATCTTAAAACAAAACTTTTGCCATCATGAAAACGACACATAGGGCTGTAAGCGTTTATAACACAGGTTAATTATGTAACAGTTAAATTTTTCCATCATTTCATAAACTTTGTTTAAACTGAAGTGGTGTCCATCATTTCAAGAGTATGTATCTATATACTTTTTTAGAAAATGCATCAGTTTCCACATCCATAGCAATAATATCACTTTTAAATTTACCTTTGGGCACTGACTTTACTTCAAAAGGATCTTTAACAGCGACATCAATTATTGTTGCATCACTTCCAATGCTGTTTTTGGCATAGCATTTATATTTGTCAGCTTTCATCACGTGAGAAATTGTTACGTAACTAATGTAGTCGTAAGGTACTTGCAGGATCGAACTCTGGAATGGAAAATAATTATATTATACACAAAACTGGGAACAATTATCCATTAAAAAAATAGGAATGAATGGAGGTTTACAGGGCCCCAATTCTGCTATTTACAACGGCCGATGAATGAATGAAATTTGGCTTAAAATGACAATTTTCGTATTCTATTAAGCATTTTTCTTCACAATAATTGGAAATTCAG
This sequence comes from Trichoplusia ni, assembly GCF_003590095.1. NCBI lineage: Eukaryota > Metazoa > Arthropoda > Insecta > Lepidoptera > Noctuidae > Trichoplusia > Trichoplusia ni. The sequence continues at coordinate 2,737,915 of NC_039490.1, forward strand.
TGCAGTACAGTATACTCAAGGTCAATACAATTAACTTTCAGTTATTGTATTGGCAAAATGCTTAAGAGAATTTCAATCAATCAATCAAATTTAATCCAATTGCCATTCATTCATCAGGCATTGTAAAATAGCAAAATCGGGGCCCTGACATGGTGAATAGGTAGCATAAATTAAATAAATTTAAATGCGATTGATAAGATACATAAATTGACTGCCACCAGTGACGGCTTTATATTCTACTCACCACAGATTTAACTACAGTTCCCTCGGCGTTCATCCAAGTAATTGTGGGTTTTGGGTAGCCGGATACCTTGCAAGTTAATTTCACTGTACCATCATATTCTACTTCTGTCTTTTGACCTTCTTCTATTTTAGTAACTGGCTTCATAGTGTCTATCTCTACTGATTTAAAAAATAAAAGATAAGATACTAGATACAAAGAACTGGTTGTATGTGCATGTAAATGACGTAAATGTGTACGTGGCAATTAAAATATGCTTAAACTTACCTTTAATCGGTTTTTGAGGTGTGATGGGAATTTTTGACATCCTTCTGATAGTCTTACCTGTAGAAATTACGATTCCCTCCACCTACAATAACAGGTGTTTAGTACAGTACTTTAAACTTAATGAGGTATGTTGCCTGCACGCAGACATTGTCTGCTTTAGGCAAATGTTTAAAGAGGTCTAGCCTCCAGTCAAATAAAGACAGAGAGTAAAAAGTATCCTAAAATGTGAACTGAATAATTAAGGTCTTCACTTGCTACAAAACAACCACCAAAAGGGCTGTTGGTTGTGGGATCTTTGATATTTCATTGATATTATTGTAATAGATTAGCTATTGTAGGATATTAATTTTTACTTACTAAAATTTGAAATTTTTCCGAAGGCTCTACGAGCGGCTGTGTTATGTAAAAATCTTTGGAAATTTCTGTCAGAGGTAGTGTTCGTATTATTTTTTCGTAGACTCCGCTGGAACTTTTTTTCAAAATATGAGCTGATGTTATATTTACTAAGTGTTTTGGATCGTTAATTGATATTGAAAGGTAGACGTTCGTATCTGAAAATTCAATATTTTAAATTTTGTTTCTAGCCTCTAAAATATTGTTTATTTTTGTGTAAGTGCGGCAAATTTGAGTCACTGTCGTTGATAAAAGCAATCCGGCTAGTCACCGAGAGAAGCATCTTTCTGCTGACTCTTGCCCTTGAATTCACTTTTCGAAAGTACCGTAGTAAATAAAGAAGAGTAGCTTAAGGAACGTTAGGGCTTTGTTTTACAAATACAAATATCGTAAAGGTCAACCTGATACTATTGACAATAATAATAGTAAGTAATAATAGCTACACTTACTTGCGATTGGCTGTGGCGTAGTATCGGCCAGTGACTTTGGTACTAACTCAGAGAAACCATGGCTAAAGAGAAAGTCGGTTCTGCCGACTATAATTACTGATGTAGAAAAGGCACCCCACACAGTCGCTATGAAATTACCGGCAGCGGTATTTTTAGTAACTTTGACTACCTGTAACATTTCGATATATAAGTTTGCACTTGGCAAAGGTTGGACATGTAGTGACATGATTTTTTCTTAAATGAAAAGTTTCCCCGGCTCACGATTTAGGATCCCTGTGCCGCGGGGTAGGTTTGTAAACCACCCAGACCCAGAACAAGCATTCGCGGATCACACGAATGATCGTCCGACGTGGGAATCGAAATCGCGACATGTCTCACAGATCGCAGTAGGCTTGGCGTCGATACCTCACAGCTAATCCTGGATATATTATATATAAAAGTGTAAATAAAAATAACTTACAATTCCATAGTAATTCCTCATGATGTCTTGTTGAATTGCTGGTGCACCCCATATTGTAAGTGAGACGTCATAGCCAGATACATACACAATAGCGTATTCCGTATGGTCGTCAATAGTAAACTAAAAAAAATGAGATAAATCTCAAATGTGCCAAATAAGAACGAAAAATTCAGTTAAAGTTTTATAAAATATTGGGCTTCCAAATTTCAATGCGCTTGTGCTGCGAGCTGTTACTACAGTCAGATAGTGCCATGCACTTTCATATGAGAATATTAAGAACATTTTTAGGGGTTTTTAAATCAGCTGTTCTTTGGTTTCCTTGGTGCAAATTTTTAGATTTTAATTAAATTGGAAATTTTGATGAAAGTTGATCTTAAAAGGTGACTTTAATGTGATGTGTTTACTTACTGGAATGTTAGTAGAAACTGAGGGTGGGACTGTCGTGGTGACCATCACAGTCTGGTTGCCGTTTATTGTTTCTTCAATTGTCTTGATCACCTTTAACATAATTTTTGATGTTATACGTTGAAATAATATGTAAAGTCTACTACGGATACAAGTGTGAAGTGGGTATTTCAGACGATAAGTGAGTAAGAGCTTGTTACAGGATAATTACTTTAGGAGAAGATGAAAACCTGAAAAGCCTATTCCGACATATCATACATCTACTAACAAGTAGTTTTACGTTACGGTTGTCGAGGAGTCGTAGAATTAGCGAACTTCTTTAGTCAACTACAATTCTTCGATAGCACTAAAATATTTAAACGCTTCTCAGACATCATTCGTCCTAAAGGCTCCGAATATTAACTGTCGTTGAGACAAACCTTATAATAATAACGAAATATATTACCGGATTAAGTGAGTTTGATCCAACGTGAAAAGCAAGTCCGGAACAAGCCGCTGCTATGTCATAGAAGACTTTAAATCCATTCTTAGGATACCGATGACAGTAACCCGTTAAAATGAAATTAACCTGAAAAATACAATTATGTAGGTTAAGGATTTGATGAAATATGATAGCTGTTAATTCTTTATGTTGTGCTATTTAAAAAAGTTCTGATAAAAGGTTATAAAATGAGATAGGTCCAATTTAACAACGTTAACATGATTGTAGTAGTCTGAATCTTAGTTTGTATATTAATCAAGAATGTATAATAAGCAAAAGTACATTCTTTATGGGCATCCACGTAATCTGAAATCTGAACCAGAGCAAAAAAAATGCTGGTTTCAAATTTACCTGACTTTGTTTCCGTTGGCACATTTCCATAACTTGTCTTGCTAAAGGATAATCTTTAGCCGAGGCATTAGTGAATACGTAAATGTAAGAGTCAGAGTGACTCGTCTGTAAAGCAAGCAGAGTTCCTTCCATGGATGGTTCTGGACAATCATTGGGTATGATGTCGTCGTGGGGTTGCAGAGCGTCTAGTGCTTGCTGGAATCTATCGCGATCTTTGGTGTTTTCTCTCACTACAGGATCTATAAACAAAACAAGTACTGTTAGAAACAGAAATGCCTTGACTATTTTAATTTTGAATGATTGTGGAAGTCTAAAAAATAGTTGTTATTTTCCATTATTAAAAGATTTCCAATTATATTATAATTTACATTTCTCAACTTCACATTTTACCTTCTTTTTTTATACGAAAGCTTCGCCTCCTTACCAGTTCAAATTATACATTTTCCATTCACTAATTATCTATCCGAGCTCATTTTTTTTTTAATAAACTGGTAATAAGTTTTCGAACATGTGAAAAGCTGTTCAAATTTTTTTTTCTACCTTACCAGTTTAGTTCTAGAGTCACTTAATAAAAAGTCCTGTTATTTTGGACTTATTCATTGCCAATGATTTGAAAGCATAGCATGTTCTTTCGGATAAATATGATAAAAATGAGATAACTTATGATTGGAGTTTGTGATTGATTTTGTTAGATGTTGTGCAAAGCACCATTGCTTTGCATTTTTTGGTATTTTTAAATATAATAAATCGGATACTTACTTGGATCGTTAATTGACACGAGGACCATATTATCAATGACACTAGACTTTTCATTAAACACTATATCTAAAATCCTATTAGCACTGCTTTTAACTTCGTCGATGTCATCTCCCATTGAGCTTGTGTCGTCAATAGCGAAGGTTAAACTGCTGTTGCCCATGCATGACGCCTTGAAGACATATGCGAATATCAAGAGTATCGCGAAGGGATACTTTTGGACCCTCATTTTCATGTGGTTAACTGAATGCAAGGAGAAATAGCACCATCCGTGTGATATTCCCAGGCCTGACTAAGTAAATTCATATATTTTCCTCGAATTTATACTAATTATACAGTCATCCGTTGTCAGCGTAGATTGCCGCATTTTCTATTTAGTATTATTTTGTAACTTGATTTTATATACCAGCCTTAAATCATTAGGTATACCTTGTTCATATGTATGTTTAGTTTAGAATCAAACGGAAAGATTGCGTGCTGTTGTATAACTTACTACTCACAGCCTGCTAAAAAGTGATCAGGGCGTTGCTTATTATTTACAGTAATTTATTGATGGACGAGGTCCATTGTACTAGAAGATTCAAGACTGGAGAAGGATTCCACCTCTTCAAGGAATGCTTTGGTTCATCGAGAGAAGATTAGATCTTGGTTGAAGAGAAGGTTGATTACAACCTCCTGTCATATCGAATGTTTTGTGATGATCGGAGTCTCAAAGCTCTGCAGCCTTTGGTTTCTGATCCTGACACATACCTGCAACTTAAAGTCTTTAGATTTATGATACGCAAATTCGAATCTCCCAATTATAATTTTTGTCATGCTATACAATGAAGATGAGTACCTATCATATTCTGTCGGAGCGTGCTCATGTTTGGATCCATTGACATCAAGCTTTTGCCAACAGTTTTAATGCAGGCTTCTAAAAGAGAATTTTAGCCTCACTTTTATCTGAAAATGATTCGAGAGAATAATAATGAGGTTAAAGTTATTCTTAGTGCTTTTTGTTTATCTGTTGACGCATGTAGGTCCTGTGTGACTCGTATATTTATAGTCACAAAGAGATATTTATGCTTTACAATAGCAAAATGTATAGAAAAACAATAGCACAATGCATGGATGGATTCAGTGCATGGAAGGAAACTGTATAAATATTTAGAGTTATGTGCGTCATGAAAACCATTTTTATGTTGTGATCGAAACCTCATCTCTGGCAATTAGTATCGTTATTAAATGATGCAACGCGGTGGACTCGCGACCCCGCCGCGTCAGCTCATGATTAGTATGGTACAAAATCTCTATAAACAAAAGATAATTGCTATAAAAATGTATGTCATTGATTTATTTGCAATATGAATAGTTTGTTAAATATAACTTTTGTCCTGTAATAGATATACAACGTAGGTACCTATACATATACATAAATATTAAATGTAAGAATATTATTAATAAGTATAATTTAATATTTATTAAGTCCAATGTTAGGGCTCAGGCTTTATTTAACTTTATTTATGTATCATTGATGGTCTCATCCGCACTTTGAGATCATCAAGTTCTCTTATCATTTTACCATGTTGGCTCATGACTAATTTTTAATTTATAAAAATCTCATAGTTAAGCAGCTGGTTGCAGTAGGGCGGCATTACGTAACTAGTCGATGTAATCTTATAAATCCATCGCAGTCCACGGTTGGACATAGATCTCTCCTGAGGCACGCCACTGAGCTCGATCTTCAGCTCTCCTCTTCATATCCTTTAATTAACACAATATTAATCCTTTTCAGTATTTAAAAAAATAAACGTTCACGCATTCTATTTTTACATTCATAACATAGCGTAATGATAGACATCAAAGTTCATGTGATGAAGAAGAGATTAGTCCTGATTATTGAGCTGTTTTTAGTTTGACAAAAAGGGGAGTCCTTATCCCCACCCATACCCACTTCCTCGGGGGGAAAGCGGCTAGTGTCAGACCCTTACTGACTAACTCTGAAGCGTCATGCAATTTCTCACGCATTCGGCCGGTGTAGACAATCCATAGAAATTCATCATGCACTCTTCAACGCTACTTGAACTTTCTGAGTAAAGATTTTAGACTCACGGATGACAAATTAATTAATTAATATTTTCTGACGTATTGCGTTGTTGGAATACCAACTTACATATCAAATTGATGACAATTTGAATATTGTTTGGTCAATTGACAAATTGGACTTCGAACCGCTATTCACCATACACTTTGTTTTTATTCTATTTTATTATTGGAGTGATGAGGCTCCTTTTTCCGCACGTAGGCTTTAAGTCGGCCCATTGTGCGTCGGTCACGTGTCACTCCAAGTCTGCAGTTGGAGTGATTTAATGGTACTACTATAAGATTATATTTGATTTGTTAGAAATTAAAAGGGTGATCCCCGAATCTGGTCATTTGTTATCTGTCTATAGTTTTTTACAAGCACATTCAAATAGCCATGTGTTCAGTATCGTTCTATTCTAAGTTAGTCGACCTAAGTGTATAGATAAGTTGATTATAAGTTGTAATTGCATAAAAAATCGTAAAAAGGAAATTGAAATGTCAATCATGGTATATCTTTATATATATAATTCTTCTGTGAGCGTGTATGTCACTGAACTTCTCTCAAACGACTGGACCGATTTTGATGAAATTTTTGGTGTGTGTTCAAGGGGATCTGGGTATAGTTTAGATTCACAATTTTGTCCGCTGGACAATGTTTTTTTAATTAAATATTAATTTATTAGTAGTTGTGGATTCTGGAATGTTTTACATTGGATCCGACAGACGGTGTCAAAGTCAAATTCACAGTCAAAGTTGCAGTGTCAAATTTTAAATAATATTCGAATTTTAATTTTAGTCTGTCCGGACAGTTAGCGCTGCAATCAAATTAAAAAAAAGTTTTGTTATCATTGTGTTATTGTAGACCATGTGCTTTATCAAATATTAAATTAAAAGGTACTGAGTGTTTTGAGAAGAGTTTTGAAGTGTGCCTAAAAGCCCGCTGAGTTTAGCTCAGCTGACAATATATGTAAAAATAATAATTTTCTGTAGCAGAAGAATATGAATAGTTCATCAGAGTGATAGCATAAGAGCAAGTAATAATAATAGTACATGAGGCCAGAAGAAGTCACAGTAGCAGCTGAAATGACTATGTGAAGGTGGTTTCGATCTTGCAAAAATGAAGCGATCGGCATAAGCAACTAATTTATTCTGGTATTTTTGTCTGCAATGCTATTATCGACTCGAAGCGATACGAAGTTCGCAGGGAAAGCTAGTAGGTATATAAAATGAATCTCTGTTTGTTAGTTTCGCTAAAACTCGAAAACGGCTGAACCGATTGGCTCATTTTAGTAGCACTCCAGGGAAGGTTTATACGGTTCTAAAATATGGAAAAAAAATACATCATCTGTTAGGCGGTACGTAGTTCGCCGGGACAGCTAGTTTAAATATAAAATAATTTACATCGCCTATAGATGTGCCTCGGTTTATCGTCGCCTATAGATGTGTGTCATCAAAAACAAGTTCAGTTCAAATTAAATTTCTAAATTAAATAATTATTAACTGTCAATGACATTATTTCCTTAATGTCATATAGCAATCGAATATACCATGTTTATGTTTTAAGCAAACTATAACCCCGTTCCTACAACGATATATATAGACTGCTTGTGTATGGTAATTCCGCTCATCGTTTGCAACTGAGGAATAAGCACACTATGTCTGTGTGGGTTTAAAAGAGTTTAATAGCGTGAGTAGGTATGTGAAGTGAAGAAAAATAACAATATTCCATTATTCATTTATTTTCTTTCTTTTTTTATTCTGTTTTGAATATTAGAAATCTTTAAATCTAGTGAAGTGGTTTAAGAACAGTGTCGTATATATTTTTTTGTTCTTTAAATCTTGAAAGCGTCGAACGTGCATCAATCATTCTGCAAACTTCGTATGAGTACACCAAATAGTCTTTATTAAGTAGGAGTAACTATCTTTTTCTTCAGAATCAAAATCTTTTAAATCTAGTTGCTTAGAAGCCTCCAATGCCATGTCCCTTTAGATTAAACACTGACAGGAACTCGTCTACGCTACAGCAATATGAAAATTTATCTTCAGGAGTGAACCAAGGCTGGTCGTCTTCGTTGCAGATGTTCCTACATTTGATGTCCTTGTCTGTAGGTGACGGGTCATTCACATGGACGATAGCTAGAATGTTCTTCGCATTGAACTTCGGTACCTGGGTATTGGATTCAGATGAGAAACTTAAAAGATTTTGCAAGTTTGTTAACATGGTTTTCACCAATTAACTAAAATAAGACTTTATTAAAACAAATTTTGTATTATTTTATTTTAAATTCTTCCTTCATCAATATTATAACATAAAATTATACTACTGAAGAGTTTGTTTCTTTAAACGCGCTAGTATTAGGAAATATAAGTCTGATTTAAAACTTTAGTGTTAGCTGAAAGTATTGAATGAAGCTATTTAACATAAACCCTGGCGTTAAAATAGATAGGAGCAGAGCAGTAGTGCTACAAAAACTCCTAACTTATATCTTAACAACGCGGACAAAGTCGCGCGCAATATCTAGTCCTAAAATAGAATTTCGTGCGACTGGGAGACGAAATTTTGAATATTTCTTACCATCCATAAATACCGCGGTATGTATACTCCGCGTTTTTCTTCCAACGTGTGTGTACCCGACCATGCTTCAAATTTGCCGAAGTCTTGTATCTGAGTTCTCATCATATCATTTATACTTTCCCAAGTGGTCTGAAATATAAAAATTATAGAATAATAATATTGTGATCCAAAAGGCTCATTTTGAGTCTGGTCGACACCCACAACGTAAGAATTAAATCTTAAAGCCATAATAATAATACTATACCATTCTACTTGTACAGGGGTGCCATTGTAAAACTGTATTTAATGGTTTTATAAACGTGCTATCCCGCGCCGGACGTTCATTGAAGATTCGATCACTGACTAGCAATGTTCTACTGTAACAGCACGATGATGTCGAGTTCTCACATGTGACTCCATGGTCCAGCTTCTCATCAGCTAAGGCAGGGTACTGAAGCCAATTGTCTGATGTCTTCGGAGTATCGTAAGCCCCACTCAGAACTGTACGAGTGTAAAGTGGCACGTTTTTGTTATGATCGAAGCAGACATCGTATGTCCCCAAGAAATTCTTTACGTCATACCCTACTCGTATGATACGAGAAGCATTAGTTAGGCATTTAGTTTTTTCATTTATAATGTAAGGAGTGACAACATTCTTGCAATGCAGATCTGCTATTGTGTAATTTTTCCCATTAATTTCAAATATGTCTTGTTTCACACAAATTGCTTCTAATGTGCTTCTGTTAAATGTTTGAAATTCATTTAATGTTTTCGCTTGACTTGGGCAAGAAAGCCTAATGCTTTCACGTGGTTTCACTATGTAATGATTATTCGGAGTTTTCCAAGATGGCCACTCCATATCATTGTTAAGAATCAGTGGCATGTCTTCGCTATCTTTAACATTCTTGTTAATATAGCATTCTGTAATAAATCGTTTGAATACATGGTAAATACAAGAACACAGCGAATTTTATAACTTAAATGTTAAATAATACCAATACTAATTTGTTTGTCTTGAGGCAAAACAATGTTTTTTTTTTTTATGTAATACAGTTTTATGTCTCCACTTACCCGTAGATATGACATCGAAACTTCTTTGTATTGAACCATGACTATTAGAAACATTACAGGAATATCGACCCCATTTAAAATGGTCTTCAAATTGTTTTAAATCTTGGTCGCTTAACATTTTCCCGTTGACATACCATGCTACCTAAAATTTATGATGAGATTAAAGAAGATAATCAAGTTAAAATATTTAAAAAACGATAATATTACAATGTAAGTAATTAAATTTTACCATTTAGTTTCCTTTTAATTAATGTCTTGAAATCAAAAAAAAAATGTTCGTCTTGCAAAACAAACTTCTTACAAGATATAGAAGGAATAAGTTGGTCTACTACATCCACTGTGCACGTGATGAATGTTAATTGATATTAAAAGATAATTTTACTCACATTTGCCAATGGTTTTGCTTCAGTATCACAGTTTGAAAGTACATTTTTAACATCACCTCCCCATTCTATGACATCCAGATGTTCATACTTAAATCTTGGTGGACTATCAACATCGACTATGTATGTCTGTGTGTATGTATCCCCATACTTATCAGTGACCCGACATGAGTAATTACCACTTTTGTCGATGCTAGCATTCTTGATATTTACGAATGGTTCCGTTAATTTCAACTCAACACCCGCCTGTGAATATAAATTTGAATGAATTAAAGCAATAGCAATTTTTTAAATGTTCCGTGTTAGGAACAATTTTAAAATTGGTATTGTTTTTGGGAATTGGGTGCGTTTTGGGAATTGAGACATTCCGTGCAACCGCTCATTCAAAACTTACTTATGTTCTAGGTGGAAAGGAATCTCTGGAAAAAACTCAATAATTACAAATACAACTTACGATTAACCATCTAACTGACTTAGATTTGGAGTTATATCCCTCGCATTCAAGTTTTTTGTTTTCGCCTTCGTTTATATTAACTTTTTGTATGTATTCTGAAGCAAATTAAACAATTAGTCATGAATAGAATGGATTTCCAAGCTGCAGGTATGTATAGGTACGCTTTTCTTTAATCCTTTATAACATCCGATAGTCATTTAACTGATATATTATTATACTAAATTAAGCAAAAAAGAGTGGAGCGTTGTTTAGAAAATATATTTTCTAAATCTTACCATATATTTTTGCTTGGAATACGGTATCAACAGTACCAAGATAATTTTCTGCTTCACAAGTAAATGATTTACTGTCGGCTCGTATCGGACTATCAATTATTAGCGTTCCGTCTTCAACAGCATACTTACGAGTAGAATCTAAAAAAGTGAGTTGTTACTATAGAACATTTAAGAAAAAAATGGGCTCGATGATTTACACCTTTGTGTTGGAATCGCTCTTAAATAAATTGAAGTTTTTAAGGCAAATATTTAATTTTCATGATAAAGTTGTTTGCTATTTCATTTATGTGTGAGTATCTATTGTGATAGTTGTGTTACTTACTTGATGTAATAATAGTTCCGTCGACCTTCCAAGTTATGGTTGGCTTTGGATTACCAGTGGTATTACATGGAATCCTCAAGGCGAGATCGCCTTCAACACCGTTGTATACTGAGTTGCGTGAAGTTATTTTAGGTGGTGCTGCAAAAAAATATAAACGAAGCTGATTTTATATGCTTGCTCATGAATGACCTAAAAGTACGACTCATCACTACGATTGCATTCTCGTTTATTTATCTTTCACACGGTTTGACTTATATTTCATGATACAATATACGACAAAAATTTCACTTACATTCCACAATCAGGGTTGTGACGTGTTCATTGGTCCCTAGTTCATTCGTTGCTACACATTTATAATCGCCAGCATGTTTATCGGTTAGATTAAATATTTTCAACACATTGCCACCAGCAGGTTGTGATACTATTTCAACTTCTTTTGAATCTATGAGCGGTTCATACTTTATTGAGGGTTCCTTCATAACTTGCCAAGTTATATTTGGTGTTGGTACTCCTTTGACAATTCTGTAATCATTAACTTAGTTACATACATGCGTAACGCTTGTCTGTCGTGCTTTCAAACCAAAACTAGGATCCGATTTAAATGAAATTTGGCTCACAGATAGTCTACTAGTCGGAGAAAGAACAGGAAAAGGGTTGAGGGAGAGGGGTTGTATAGTTATATTAGTAGAAGAAAACTTTGTTTTAGCTGTTCATGGTTGTTGTTCAAATATTCATCAATAATGGTAATGTATTCACAAACACGAAGTTGCGGGCTCAGAAGTTCTTAATTAAAATTCAAAGTTTTTTCTAAAATGATTTTATCATACTTACTTGCACTCAATAGTGTCCGAGGTTCCTAAAATTACTTTTTTGGAATCAACTCCTGATACCACCGGAGCTTCTAAAATAACATAAATCCTTTAAAACGGTAAAATATTCACATATGCTCAAGTAATGTCTTACACAAGGATAAAGATTTTCAACCCTCATAACAATAAAAAAAACATTTATTTTATTTTAATTTGGTGAATTGGTTTACTTACGGAGGATCATTGTTTTAAACGTTGCGCTCGTTGCGCCCGCTTCATTCTTAGCTTCACAAGTATAAGAACCAGTGTCTTCAACTTCAAGGTCTTTAATTATAAGCGCTCCTGTTTGTATTGAATACTTCGCATCTGGAAACATCGTTTTGTTGTTGATTATTAATTGCATATCTTGTACATAATTTCAACTACAGCTAGGTAAACTAGCCTGTATTCAATAAACAAGCTTTTATTTGGATTAGTCTTCTTATGATTTATGTGTATTTTGTTTTTTTTTTATCTTACTTGGAGTTATAGTTGCACCATTTCTCTTCCAAATGATTGCCGGCTTTGGAATACCGTTGGTATCACATGGCATTTTCAAAAGATCAGCTCCTTCGTTACTTTTGTAATCAGATGTGTGTACTGTAATTATTTTGGGCGGATCTGTTGATCAAATAAATGAATTAAAAATACTAAAAACGAATTCATAAATGTTCAGTATTGAAAAGTCTACAAGCACAATAAGTTTTAAATTTTCAGTACATAAGCGTGTGATAAAACATTGTTTCACCTTGAACAATAAGTGTGGTGACGTGTGAATTGCTGCCGATGTCGTTGACTGCTACGCACTTATAGTTTCCTGCGTGTTTTTCTTCTACACTCGGAATATGAAACTCTACAGTAGCGCCAGGTAAATTTACAAAGTCTTTAGCAGTTTCTCCTTTAAATTCCCAAGATATTTTTGGTTTTGGTGATCCTTTGACCCTGAAAATTTAATTCATTTATGGAAAGTGCTTCGAGTGCCCTGTCTTCTACAATTGTATTAAAACTTACTTGCAACTAATTACAGCAGCAGAACCTTTTATAGCTTTCGTAGTAATTTCACCCGAAGCTACAGGAGCCACTGAAGTAAGAAAATCATAGATTTAGTATAATCTAGTACAATTTTGTATTATAATGTACCGGATCTTAATAACACTCACCAAGACCGTCTGCTTTTACTCTAGTGCTGAAAATCTTCTGAACATCTCTGTGGTTCTGTAGAGTTGCTTTGCAAGTATACTTTCCGACCAAATTCAAATTCATTTTCATTATTTTTAGTTGTTTGCCGCCTCTAGAGATTTGGTATAGCTCTGATGAGGAGATTTCTCTGTCTATTCGAGTGATTTCATCTGCGTAGTACCATCGAATATTCATCAGGTGTTTTGATGTAATATCACATGTAATGATTCCTTCAGAATCGTAGAGCACTCCAGTTGTACCTGAATAATGTGGTAAAATCTTAAATTAAATCATTTCAATCATGGAAACAAGACGCTTTAAGTGCAATGTAGTACCGCCACGATTTGCAATTTTTTTGCATTAAAGGTCAATTAAGCAACAGCATTTTTTTTAATCATTTCTCATTTCTAATCATTGTTTTTTAGTGCGGCATAGGGCTTGGCATCTTCTGTAGTTTTCCGTTTTTACTTGCTAAAAATATATTTTTAAAGTTTACCTTCGGGTACTGATTTAACATCAAAGGCATCTTTTACGTCGACATCAATTACTTTTTCATCACTACCAATATTATTTACGGCATAGCATTTATATTTGTCAGCTTTCGTTATGTTTGAAATTGTTATGTAACTAATGTAGTCGTAGGGTGCTATCAGGGTCGAACTCTAAAATGAAAAAAATATATGCAACTCTGCTACGATTAGAAATATTTTAATTTAAAAAATACTGCTGTTCTATTCACCTCAGATTTAGCTACTGTTCCCTTAGCATTCATCCAACTGATTTTAGGTTCTGGGTAGCTGGACACTTTGCACGACAGTTTGACCATCCCATCGTAATCTACTTCTGTTCTCTGACCTTCTTCTATATTAACAACAGGCCTTATTTTGTGTATCTCTGGAACTAATTAGAATTTAAGCTATACAATAAATATGCCTATTCGATCAAAATTTTCTTAAATCATAATGTGGGATATAAAAAATGTTTAGATTTCAAATGTATCGTGTACACTATAGTATCTTCATATTTATACTAGCTGACCCAGCAAACGTTGTATCGCCGATTTTTTTTTCTAGTTGTATGTATTTTTAATGCCACATTATAAAAAAAATAAAAACAAACAATTTCGTCCAAAAAAATAATAATTGTGTGAGCAACCCTTATGTTGTTCTATTCTCAGACCTACTGAATACGCATATAAAATTTGGTAAATATTAGTTAAGCCGTTTCGGAGGAGTACGGTAACTAACATCGTGACACGGGAATTTTATATATTAGAAGAAAGATTAAATCTCACCATCAATTTGTACTTGGAATTCGGCACTATGAGTACCCAAATAATTTTGGGCTTCACAGACGTATATTTTACTGTCGTTTTGTTTTGGGAAATAAATAACTAGTTCTCCGTTTTTAATGGTGTACTTAGAACCTGAAACAATTAATTATTAGTGTGTGCTATGTTACATTCAAAAAAGGTAATTTTCTCCTACCGCTGTGTTGAGCGAGAAGGAGTGTCAGACTTTTACTGACTAAAACTGACCCATGCTCTTTATCTTTGACCCAGGGCTGCGATATGTATTTAGGACAATCTCGCTGTCAATCAAAGATTCTTTAATGTTCTTGAATGTTTACTTTCATATTAACACTTGGCTTACTGTCCTTGGTTCATTCACGAGATTTTGCTGAAATAGCTGTTACTTACTTGGTGTAATGGTAGCTCCGTCAACTTTCCAAGTAATAGTAGGCTTAAGATCACCAGTGGTCATACAAAAGATCCTTAAAGAAAAATCGCCTTCAACACCTTTGTATAGTGGAATAATTTTAAATGGTGCTGCAAAAAAATGTTTTTTTTTTATTTGTGAAAGTTAGGTTTTTATTAAATGTTATATTGTATAAAGTTTTATTTCTAGGTAGTTTCATTTTTTTAATATCAATACTAGGCTTTTGTCCAACTTCGATTTTTCATATTCATTCAAATGAAACCACTTTTACGGATTTTATCGCGGTTCAATTTTAGATTTTAGTTCCCGATGTTTCGTTTCTCTTATTCATTTCATCTTACCCAAACTGAAGCCCACCCTGGTGAGAAGTGAGTAACCATCTGCTAACTTAACATCTACAATGTGTTCTCTTCCGGCACTTTCAATCCCACCAAGTCCATGCTGAATATCAATAGCCTCCTTACTTTTTATCAATAGTTTTCAAGTTCATCATTCACTCTGTATGATTCATGTCTATTCTCGTATAGAGCGTATGCTAATAGTCCATAGTAGCCGACCCACCACATATTAGACAAAATTAAAGTCTTAACATTTTCACCACTTGTCCTATTTGTGCATCCCATAATAGGAGCCGGGTCATGAGTGAAGTGAACTTCTCACGGTACGCAAACAATTATAATAATATACTTACATTCCACTTTGACTGTAGTGACGTGTTCAGTAGTTCCTAGTTCATTCGTTGCCACACATTTATAACGGCCAGCGTGTTTATCTGTTATATTAAATATTTTTAAGACACTGACGCCTGCAAGTTGTGGAATTATTTTAACTTCTTTTGAGTCTACCAGCGGTTCGTAGTTTCTTGCGGGTTCTCTCATGATCTGCCAAGTTATATTTGGCGTCGATATTCCCTTAACAACTCTGAAATATTAATATGATTGTGAATAATTAACCTTCATAAGTATAAAATTCTGTGCGATAAAATTTTAAATACCATATAGATTTTTCTTAAAATAATTGATTACAATTATGTGCCTACTTACTTGCACTCAATAGTATCCGAAGTTCTTAATCTTACGTTTTTTTCAGCGACTCCCGATACCAATGGAGCTTCTGAAATAAAATCATTCAGAAAATGGTTATTCAGATAAAGAAAAAAAATAAGGAGAATAGAAAAAAAATCTAGGAGACTGAGGATTAATATTTAAATCGCGCTCCTTTTTCTTTTATAAGGAACACTTATTAAATAACGATTGGTTTACTTACGAAGGACCATTGTTTTAAACGTTGCTCTAGTTGCGCCCACTTCGTTTATAGCTTCACAAGAATAAGAACCAGAGTCTTCAACTTTAATATCTTTAATAATGAGCGCCCCTGCTTCTATTGAATACTTCGCATCTGGAAACATCGAAATGTTGGAGATTATTTGTTGCAGATATATCCAAGTAAATTACATAAAGTAGACTGTATTCCTTTAAATCTGTGATAGTGGAGTCATATCATATAAAGATTTGACTAAGTAGGGATAGAGATTGCTGTATATAAGATGTTGTGTGTAAATGGGGTACAGAGTATCTTGTCTTGAATAAGAGACTTTTATTTTGAGTATCGCTTATTTAAATCAATTGATAGCTATATAGGTTCCTTATCTTACTTGGAGTAATAGTTGCACCATTTTTCTTCCAAGTGATAGCCGGCTTAGGAATGCCAGTGGCGTCACATGGCATTTTCAAAAGATCAGCTCCTTCGTTACTTTTGTAAACAGCTGTGCGTACTGTAGTTATTTTAGGTTTATCTATGAACAACCAAATTATTGTGAATATACTAAACTGCATCTGAAGGATTATGAAGCAAAACATATTTTCAATTACTACGAACGACTGCTGCAATATGAATATTGTTTTACCTTGAACAATAAGTGTGGTGACGTGTGAGTTACTACTGATGTCGTTGACTGCTACGCACTTATAGTTTCCTGCATGTTTCTCTTCTACTCTCGGAATACGATACTCACTACTAACACCATTCAACTTCACAAAGCTTTTTGTGGTTGCTCCCTTAAATTCCCAAGAAATTTTCGGTTTCGGAAATCCTTTGACGCTAAAAAATTACAAAGATTTATTAAAAACAAGTAAATAATCTTTATTGTTATAAACAATTCGAAACTTACCTGCAGTTGATAACAGCAGCAGAACCTTTTATAGCCTTCTTATTATTTTCTCCCGAAGCTACAGGAGCCACTAAAGTGAGTAAATCATTGAATTTTTTTTAACAATTTTATGTTTTAGTATAAACGAGTAATAAACGGGTTTGTTATTCATGTCAGAGCAGATCTTAATAATACTCACCAACACCGTTTGCTGTTACTCTAGTGCTGAAAGTCTTATGAACATCTCCGTGGTTCTGTAAAGTTGCTTTGCAAGTATATTTTCCGACCAAATTTAAATTCATTTTCATTATTTTTAGTTGTTTGCCGTCTGTAGAGATCTGGTATACATCTGATGAGGACATTTCTCTGTCTATCCGAGTGATTTCATCTGCGTAGTACCATCGGATATTCATCAGGTGTTTTGATGTAATATCACATTTAATGATGCCTCCAGAACCGTAGAATATTCCAGTTGTACCTAAACATTGACATACCATTACTAGGTCATTAATTTCATGGGGTAATATCTTATAACAGAGCGTTTCGATTACTTATACATATTATTATATCGTCAAGTCTTAAAAAAAACAGTGCTTTCAAGTATTAAAATAATTAGAAAAGAAAGCTACCTTTAGGGACCGATTTCACAATAAAGGCATCTTTAACGGCGACATATATTACTTTATCATCTCTTCCAATATTGTTCACGCTATAGCACTTATAGTTGTCACTTTTCGTGACGTTGAAACGTGTTAGGTAACTGATGTAATTAGGTACTTGCAGGATTGAAATCTAAAATAGCAAACAATAATATTAAAATATAAATAAAATTATTATTTGTTTTGGACCCCCTTAGGGACAGTAATCATTATCATCATGGGCCTAGGCTTTTCCCAACTATGTTGGGGTTGGCTTCCAGTCTAACCCTATTCAGATAAGTACCAGTGTTTTACAAGGAGCGACTGCCTATCTGACCTCCACAACCCAGCTACCTGGGCAACACGATACCCTTTGGTTGGACTGGTTGTCAGACTTTTCAAGCCGTCAGCGATAATTATATGAGAAAGAAATAAGTATTTACTGCTAGCGATGGTGGAAATCGAAATTTGATTGATGACGAATTAATTAGACGGTTCAAAGTATAAAAAATATTTTTCAAGAGAGCAGAGGAAGAAAAAGGCTCCCATATACATATTAAAAATGTAAGATAGTTGTTTACTTAAACCAGAAAATCGTAATTTTGTTTTATTACTTTTATTTTTTGATTCATTTCATACCCGTGGAAATGTAAGGCTGACCCTACATTTGGCGTGCGAGTAGTGCGGCCGCCGCGCGCGCGCTGCATGGTGTTGCCGCCGTGTTACGTGCATGCAACGTGCGCGAAACAAACAGTTTTTAGTAATAAAGCTAACAGTAGTGTTTCCTCCGCTGAGTTCAGTTTATTAGTGACTGTAGAACAGTAACGCAACGACGTATGCTAACACGACACTGGCCAAATTGTTAAGGGGGCTAAACGCCAATGCTAGCGCCGCGCGCACGCCTTGCACACGTCACACGGCGTTAACACCCGAAGCTCGCGCACGCCGCGTCCGTGCAGCTCACACGCCCGAGGATCGCGCAAGCCATATGTGGGATCTGCCTAAATAAACAAATGCATCATGTTTAACGTACCACTGAAGAATTTATTGTCCCCTCAGTTGTCATCCAACCGATTTTCGGTTCTGGGTAGCCGGACACTTTACACGTCAATTTGACAGTACCGTCAAATTCTACTTCTATCTTTTGACCTTCTACTATATTAACAACAGGTTTGACTGAAAATTTATAAAATATAAATGAATCATTAAAGAACTGGATGAAAGCTTGGAATAATACATTAATTTACGTATTTAAGTCTCGATTAAAAAAAAACTTACCTTTTTTCGGGTTTTGTGGCGTGACAGGATTTTTTGTCATACTCTTTACAATATTGCCTGAAGATTTTAGGCTCCCCTCCACCTAATACCGTTCAAAAACGTATTTAATAAATTCAGATAGGGTTTATTGATACATAGTTTTACAATTTGCCAGGATGTTGGCTTTGTAACTGTTTGATGAGACTATGGGCAGAACTTCTATTAGTAAAAGATAACAAGCGTAACGGTAAAACGTAAGTAAGGTTCGCTAAAGACCCCTGTATTAACTGGGTTCAGTCTTGATGCATTGTCAATAATTCTCTCAAGCAATCTTTTACTATTTGTCATATTTACTTACCACGATTTGAAATTTTTCCGAAGGCGCTTTTATCTGCTTCGATACGTAGAAACCTTTAGAAGTTTTGGTCAGAGGCAGAGTAAGGATTGTTTTGTTATCCATTCCCAAAATATGAGCCGATGTCACATGTACTAAATGTTTTGGATAAATATTAGATACTGAGAGGTAGACTTTGGCATCTGAAAAATAATGTAAATTCTTCACAAAAGTCATAAAAGTTAATGCTAAAAGTGCATTTTATTAAAGAACTGAGAAAGAAGGAATAGGTGAGTTTTGTTCTGCATTCAACTAAACAGACAAAAATAAATAAAAAGAAGCAAGCATAAACTTACTGGCAATTGGTTGTTGTGAAGTCTCGGCTAGTGACATTGGCACTAATTTGGAGAAGCCATGGTTAAAGACCAAGCTGGTTTTGCCGACAATTTTAACTGAGGTAGAGGCTGCACCTCTTACGGTTGCAATAAAATCACTGGCGCTAGACACCTTAGCTACTTTGACGACCTGAAAAATTTAGAAAAAGGAGATTTTATTCTTCATTTTAAACAAGTGTTTAGTCTTAAAATTTGTTTCTTTTAGGTTTAAGTAACCTGCAATTTTTTTACTGCTTCTCTTAGGTTTAAATGTCTGTAAAAATCCGCAAAACTGCCGGTACCACAAATAGGCTACGGGGAAAAAAATGTCCACTGTCTATCCGTCTATCTGTCTGTATGTCTATCTATTTGTCCGTTCCTATATGGCGGGACCTCATGAATAAAAACCTCAAAAAAATAAACGAAATTTTTACAGATGATGATTTTTATTGCTACTATAAAACAAAAATATAACTCGAAGTTAAGCAAAAACCACGTCCTAAAAATACTTACAATAACATTTTCACTCCTAAAGATATCTTGTTGAATTGCTGGTGGGCCCGTTATACTGAGAGATACATCATAGCCAGATACATACACAACTGCGTATTTCGTATGGTCGTCTATTGTGAACTAGAAGAGTAATCTGATTGATTAATAAAGATATTAAAAATGTATATGTGAAGGTTATTCCAATGCTTAAATGAGCTCATCATATAAGACAGCCGTGATGAAGAGAGAGCTAAAAGCTAAGCTAGATTTAAGGTATAATTATTTTCAGCTGGTACTGGGTATTCTTATGAAAAAATTGGAGGATCCAAAAGAAATTAAAATTAGGACTAGAATTGTAATGCTGATTTTCAATTTTTTTATACTTATGACATTTCTACTTACAGGGATATTAGTATAAACTTCAGATGGGACTCCCGTTGTAACCATGACAGTCCTGATACCCGTTATTCTTTCTTCAATTGTTTTGATCACCTAAAATATTACCGTATATGTATTTCATATAACTTTTATAAGGAAAAGAATTATACGTAACCAATAAATAGTAACGGAATATATTTACCGGATCGAGCGATTGCCTTCCAACGTAAAACGCAAATCCAGAACAAGCCGCCGCTATTTCATTGTAGACTGTAAATCCAGGTTCGTGTTGTGTTTCACAGAAACCAAGTAAAATAAAATTAATCTGAAAAACAATATTAGATCTTTTATTACTAAAACCAGCAACGGTTTACTCATGCGTATTTATTGGGATTGCCCGACTAGTTGCGGACCCAACCGGAGTCCTTAAACATGATCTAGCGCGGCGGGGTCGCGAGTCGCCGCATCAGCTTATGATTAGGACTCCGTATACACCCGTGCCGTGCAACACCGTGTGTGCAAGCACGGGTGCACTGTTCCTTGCTAGCTCTATGAGATAGTAATCCGACACGACTGGAGAGAGATCAGGCGTAGCGATCAGGCGCATATTTACACAATTATTAGAGATGCGCCGAATAACTATTCGGTATTCGGCATATTCGGCAATTTTTTCACTATTCGTATTCGGCCGAATTATTCGGTTTGGTGCCGAATATATTCGGTTCTTTTTTTCTCCGCCACATTACCCGATGTAGAACTAAAAGATATTACTTATTCTGATATAAGTCTACGAAATACAATGAAAAAAATGTTGATTTTTGGTTAAAAATAAACACTGAGTTAAAGTTTATTTGCTTTTATTTTATAGATAATAAAATAAAAGCATATTAGATACTGAGAGGTAGACTTTGGCATCTGAAAATTCTTCACAAAAGTCATAAAAGTTAATGCTAAAAGTGCATTTTATTAAAGAACTGAGAAAGAAGGAATAGGTGAGTTAAAGTTTATTTGCTTTTATTTTAAAGATAATAAAATAAAAGCAAATAAACTTTAACTCAGTGTTTATTTTTAACCAAAAATCAACATTTTAATTTCTTAAACAACAACATTTTACTTACAACTTTCTAGTCAATATTTATTTTAATTTTAAAAACGCTTTAATCATAAATTATACTTTTAGACCTCCAAACAAAATATTTCAATCATAGAACAAGACAATAATCCCTACTAATTCCCTACTAATATTATAAATGCGAAAGTAACTCTGTCTGTCTGCCTGTTACGCTTTCACGTCTAAACCACTGAACTGATTTTAATGAAATTTGGTACAGAGATAGAGTTGACATTGAGAAAGAATATAGGATAGTTTTTATCCCGGACTTTTGAAGAGTTCTTTTGGAAACGCCATATAACCGACCTCGACGCGGGCGAAAAGCTAGTAATATTTATTTCTGAAACTAAACAGTTAAAACTTGAAAAATAACATTTTTTAAAATGTTTAATCTTGCGGGCGGCAAGTAAGGACATGTAGAAACAGGTTTACGCGGCGAGGCAATAAAATTTGGAACCGAATAGTTCGGCCGAATATTCGGTTCGGTAAACTTAAAACCGAATAGTATTCGGCATTCGGTTATTCGGTGAAACCACTATTCGGCGCATCTCTAATAATTATAATCCTTCCGAAATGCAAGAACTATAATAATATTATTTATTTCTAAAACGCACATAACGATTGATTGATTGACCGTTGTTTTGAAAATCCTACGATTTTACTTCTAGACTATCCCAACTATTATTCATGCTTCACAAGTATGCTACATTTTCATTTAAATGGTAGTATTGAAACTTAACGTCCTACGTGTACTAACGTATTGACCTACTGGTATCATTTTAATTATCCTGGAAGTTTGAATATTCAGCTATCTATGTAGTCATATCTGAATATACTTCCTTTACTGTCCTTTCAATATTTATTCTTTCAACTATTTTTGGGATATTTTGCTGAGTTACATTTATCACTCACCTCAATTTGTTTCCTTTTGCACATTTGAATAATTTGCTCAGCTAATTGATAATCATTTGCCGAGGCATCGGTGAATACGTAAATATGAGATTTGGGAAGACTCTTTTCTAAAGCTAACAGTGTTCCATTCATGGATGCTTCTGGACAATCGTTAATTTTAACGTCGTGTGCTTTTAACGCATTTATTGCTAGTAGGAATTTGTTGCGATCTTTGGTGATGGCCTTTATTTTGGAATCTATAATCAAAAGAGATAGTGTCGTAAGTAGAATTTATCATTTGTCTATAATAACTTAATTGTATTTTAAAATCAAAATTCTTCCCAAGATGAGATGTTATTTTTTGGTCATATGTGTAAGCCTCTTTTGTACATAAAATTTAATCAGCTGGGATAGCAGATTGACTACAACTCAATTGAAGTCTGAAATTCAAAGCCAATTGATTTGGGGATGAAATGTAAAGCATTTCCTCAATAATATTATAAATGTAGGTATGACTTACGTGGGTCGTTAATTGACACGAGCACCATATTTTCAATATCAGGATTCGCTTGAAACGCTATGTCGATAATTCTATGAGCACTGCTTTTAACTTTGTCGAGTTTATCAGACATTGTGCCTGTATCGTCAATGGCGATGGTTAAACTGCCGGTGCCCATGCTTGACACCTTGAAGATATTCACCAATGACCATACTATCCAAAAGGAATATTTTCGGTTCCTCATTTTAATATATTGTATACGAAAATGTATTTCACTTTGCAAGGTAAAACTCTGAATCCTCAAAATTCTCCTGAATGACTGAACAATGTAAATTTTTACCTCTAATTTATATACATTTTTGGTTATCCGTTTTTAGGTTATGATTCATTTCTATCACCTTGCAGTATTTTCCTTTTATTTTAATCGGAGATCCATATGAAATGGAGCAGGATGTTCAAAGTCAGTGCGTTTAAATAAAACTACTTTTAAGGATTTTACCGCGGTTTAATTTCAATGTCTAAAATTCGCGTAAACCTAAGGAACCAAATTGCGTTTAAATCTATACTAATATATGAAGCTGAAGAGTTTGTTTATTTGTTTGAACGCGCTAATCTCAGGAACTACTGGTCCAAATTGAAAAATTATTTTTGTGTTGAATAGACCATTCATCGAGGAAGGCTTTAGGCTGTAAACCATCACGCTGCGACTAATAGGAGCGAAGATACAATGGAAAATGTGAAAAAAACAGGGCAGGTATAAATCATAACTTATATCTTCTACCCACGAGGAAGAAGTCGCGGGCAACAGCTAGTTAGATATAAAATATTTATGGATAGCAGTGTCAGACTCTTCCTGACTAAACGTGCACCGCCGTGCAACGTTTCCCGCGCCGGTGCATGGCAAAGGCTGTGAAAATCCGCGCTCTGTCTTGTCTTCCGATCTTGTTTGTTGATCTTTTATTTATTTTTATGTATGTATTGTAATTAGTGTGGTTCACTATTAGTTGTTTTTATTTTATGTTTATTGTTATAAATTTTTTCTTAGTTATTTATATGTATATTTATTTAATATATATGGAACTGGGTGACATCCGTGACTCAACACCAAGGCTCAGTTGAAAGTCAGCGTCAGGCACTAGTTGCCTGGCATTGACACTGGCATGAATTGAGACCTTTTCTTGGTGCAGTTGCAGGGTACATTTTTTTGGTAAATTTTATGCTTAATTTTTATGCTGTACTAATTAGACGTCTAAAGGAAACAAGTATTTAACGCTTATTCGGGACAGAAATAAAATTATACCTTTTTATTTTGTACAGTTTAATAAAAAATACACAATAATTCAAGCAGCAATAAAAATTGCCTTGTAATTTATGTGCTGCTAAATTTCACTTGACTATTTACAAATCGTTATTTTTAAATTAATTATGAAGAACTAAATGATTTATTTCATACATTAAACTTAAACATTGTTATTTCTGCTTGTTGTTAAATAGAATGTCTTACAATAAATAGGGTGTTTGACTAAATCTAATAAAATTGATATGTTAATTCATTAGACAGATTTAAAAAATATATTGATACCGTATTTTTAATGTATGTCATTCATCATCATCATCAGCCTATCGCAGTCCACTGCTGGACATAGGCCTCTCCAAGTGCACGCCACTGAGATTGATTTTCGGCTTCTCGCATCCAGCTCTTGCCAGCCGTCTTGCGCAAGTCATCACTCCACCGTGCCTGAGGACGTCCTACACTACGTTTGCCGAGGCGTGGTCTCCACTCTAGAACTCGTTTACCTCAACGGTTATCGGTTCTTCGGCTAATATGGCCAGCCCACTGCCACTTCAGCTTGCTGATTCGGTGGGCTATGTCGATGACCTTGGTTCTCTGACGGATTACCTCATTTCTGATGCGATCCCTCAGAGAAATGCCGAGCATAGCCCTTTCTATAGCCCGCTGAGCGACTTTAAACTAATAAATAATATCATTAAAAAGTGAAAAAGAATTAGGTACCACCACTTAAGATGATAAAATGTATAGAAGTGGGAGCTGGAAACATCACTTGCTAGTAAAAAGCGGTCTGGTAAGTGTGTCTCTTTCAGATTTTATTTACGAGGTAATAGAAACAACACGTATCCAATATTTTTTGAAAATCTGTGACGGACTAAACGGTTTTTTGCCAAATACCTTATAAGCGATATATTATTTATGCTAGCTACAGTGTAATTACTGTATCTTAACATATATTTTAATACTATCTGTGCCAACATCATTGTCTGCAATACATAGATAGGTTCCTTCATTCGTATAATTGACGTTTGTTAAATGTAGAGGTCGCGCTGCCTTGTTCCTGAAATCATAAGAAATTAACTTATACCGACATTACATAATGTATACATGTATAAGTAGACGACGCTACTGCGTTTCTAGAAATGATATTATGACCTAACTGGCTATTGCCCGCGGGCTGGCCCTATATAAATCGAAAATGATACCACGGGAACGTAAAATCGGCATTGAACCCATCATTTGCGTTAATCCTGGTTATATACTATCTGTGTACTAAGTTTCGTTTAAATCCCTTCTATGGTTGGTGAATGAAGAATAAACATCCATACACACAAACTTTCGCCTTAAATACAAGTAAGATGGCGTTGCTAATGCAACATAATATCAATGAGCCGATATCTCAATCATCACTCAGTTGGTTACATCAGAGGCAAGTATTTTGACATCGTGAGTTATTCTGTAGAAAAGCGTCAATGTTTATGACACTGACAAATGAGGCTACCTAACGATTAACAATATTAGTACTGAAAAGCTATTAACAAAGCCCCAAGCTATGCTTAGGTGAACTTCATTTTACCAGTTGGTAGATGAAACTACAAAACTTCCTTAGTATTTAAAACAACAGATATAGAAATAATAAATTTACCGTGCTATAATCTTCGTAGTTGAATCGACTGCTATGAATACCCATTTTGCAGTTGGCACTGGATTGCCATATTTGACATCGCACGGCAGAACTACACTGTCACCGGACCTCAGGATCACAAGTTTTGACTTTGGAGGGTCGATATAAGGAGCCACTGTAAGAAGATAACTTGCATTGATTCATATACTCTGCTAATATACTTATTTGTTAATTATTGAATATCCAACAATCAAAATCATTTTAATAATCTACATATAAACAAATAAAAAGAGATATAGAAAAGCAAAAAATTTTGACATCAGATGAAAGTTTGACCCAAGTTTGTTTGATGGTACTTTACTCCTAAAAATAATAAGACTTCTTTAATATATTTCTTAAGCCCTTCTCCATTGTCTCTTTGACAACCTCTGAAAAACTTTTCTTTTATATGCAAAGAATTTAGGCACTTACCTTGAACATCGACTGTTATTGTTAGTTCTGCTCTTCCAACATCATTTTCTGCTATGCAGTGATAATTGCCAGAATCTCTCGATAACGCCTTAAATCTGAAACATTATGGTTTCTGAATTTTCCACTGAACATGCTTATACAAATATTACTTTGCCTGCATTTATCAACTGTTATCAGTCTATACTTAGCTACATGCAGCTACGTATATATTGAGATACATATCTTCACAAATATTATGCAATAATATCACAAATTGTAACGTTTAAATATTAAGATGTTGTTACCTGTGAGTGTTTTGAGAGTCCGTATGGTGTCTTTCATCTAGTAAAACCATGACGTCATCTTGTGTCATTTCCCATCGCACCGTGGGTGCAGGCGCGCCAGTAGCATTGCATGGAAGTGCTACCTCATCTTCTTCCTTAACTATCTGGGTATTGCTCTCCATACTTAATATTGTTGGAGGATCTATGAGCAATGTAAAATTCTCAGCAAATAAATCATACTTTTAAATAGAAAATGAAATGCTTTACTATTTACAAAGCGTCAAAGACAGCTTCATCCCTTTCGAAGCCAGAAAACGTGTCCAGAAGGCTGGCAGTGGCAACCTTGCGACGTGGATGCCAATGATAATTCTTTAAATTAAAAAAAATAGACTAGTTTTCTGACCATGGTTGGAGTCGCTTAAGCTATTTGCGAGTTCCTTATAAAGAGCTCGTACAACTGGACCCCTTCCCTATCTTATTTCAAGTGTAAAAAAATTAACAGAACTATACTCACATTGAAGTTGTACTGTAATAACAGCTGTAGATTGTCCAGCTATATTTTCAGCTGTGCATTTATAATCACCCTTATGTTCACTCTGTGCTGCACCTATCTTTAATCTATCGTTATCTGCTACCACACCATCTGGCAATGAGCTGAAGTCAAAAGCGTCTTCCGATTTGTATGTCCAAGTTATGGTGGGTGAGGGGTTGCCTTTAATTATACTGAAATTTTAAAAATTCAAAATAAAAAATCAAAGTCTCATATTCTCACAGCACCAAATAGACGGAGAAATTAAGCAACCCAAGTAAGGCAAAAAATAAAATGATTTTTTCATGATGATACTAACTCGTATAGTAACTGGGTATTAAAACCTCTCTTATGAGAAAACTACGTTATCAACAGGCACATTTCCACGGTTGCGGTCAATAAGCAGCTGAAACTGCAGCAGCTGGTCACAATTAAAATTCACATATGCATGTATTATTTGGTTTGATTTTACCTGCATTCCAAAGAACTCCAATCTCCTGGCTTTAGCACAATGTTTTCTTTCTCCACTTTTACTTCTGGTGGGTCTAAAACATTAATGTTTTAAAAATAACTTAGGAATAGGCAGTAAAACTGTAAATATCAATTAATTAGCGCTATTTCCTTATGAACTATTACTGTATCGTTGTTGCCGTATTAGTCACGGTCATAACAATTCTGATAATACCAGGAATACTCTTGGTATATTGTCTTACATACCTATCCCAGATATTTCGACGAGAGCGCTGAACGATTTAAAATTCGCTTCATTTTTGACTTCACATTTGTAATTGCCAACGGTGTTTAAAGTCATATTTTTGATCCACAATGCCTTTTCTTCGTTCAAAACTTGAATTTCATCACTTTCATAAACTTCAGTATCGTTATGGTACCATTTGATCACAGCTTCTGGGTAAGCGGAAACCTCACAGTACAGCTTACCTTCACTGCCGTATTCCAAGCTTTGATCTGTAAACACATAATGTAATAATATCTCTCATCAATATCATCATCATATCAGCCTATAGCTGTCTACTGCTGGACTTAGGCCTGTCCATATGTTCTCTTGATAAAGTGCGGCGTAAAGAGTGGTTTAAAAATTTGATGGAAACAAATCCAACAGAAACCATGTCATTCAATTGCACCATACGCATAAATTAATTATGGAAAGCTATTTTTATTACTGAGAAGTAATCAAGCCCACAGTGTAAATCTAACCAACCGAAATGAAGATGACTTTTATAATCTTTCGGTAAATTGTCATTAAAATTGTGATATACTGTATGTACCTGTAGGAGTCTGTATCACATTGAAAGTATAAGGTCTGTGTACAAAAACGTTTAAACTGCACAAGTCTTCGCCTTCTATATTCCTTGGTTTGCAATATACAGTTGTATTTGTTGTAGGGTTTTCTATGTTGACATAACTGATGTATAATGCTGGTATTTCTAGAAGTAAGTTCTGGAACAGAGTTAAGGCAATAATAAAAGAAAGTTCATGACTGTTAAAAAACAACGTTAAATAAAAAAAAGCCGAGCCAAACTTGATGAAATTAAGTTATTATTAATTTAATTTATAAAGACAGCTTAAGAATAGAATAATAAAAAAATCGTGTCATCAAGTCAGAAATATGAGAATAATAAAAAAAATACAGACTGTATGCAAATCTCGTCCTTTTTGAAGTCGTCTCAAAACTAATAATGACGTGGGCTTGGCTTACACGGACCACTCTCTTACCGAATGTAAAGAGTGCTCATTGTTGTTCAATTAACCAAAATGAGAACAGTTATTAATTTTTCTAGTACTATACCTCAGGCGATAGGCTCATGCCCATGTTATCATCATTCCACGAGATACTGGGAGTCGGGTAACCAGTTACTTTGCACGCGATTGTTGCGCTTTTACCAAATTCTACAGTCAATGGATTTTGATCTAAAATTTGACATTTTGGCGATGTTCTTCTAAATCCCATACCTACAATTAAAAATATCGTTTTAATACTATTAGTTAGTTTTTTATGGTTGTTAATAAAAACTTTGCCCCTTGGTTTCTGAAAGGCATAATTATTTTTAGCCAAAACCAGTTATTATACACGGTGATTTTTAGTCGTCTTACAAAAGTAGCCCAGTTCATGTATTCGACGTAAAATACCTACCCCTAGGCGCGATTATTTTTTTTATCATCAACTAAGATAATAAGTACGAAGAAAAATGAAACAAGAGAAATCTGAAATATACTCTTAAAAATGATAAAAACGCTGCCGCCCGCGCCCCTCACTATTGTTGCAAGGCTCGAACCGCGCTCGCAACAGAGCTGTGTTTCTAAAAAACTACGAATTGCATCATAATATTTAATAACAATTGCTTTTTAAATTTATTCAAATCTCATAAATACCTATTTTTTTTATCATGAACGTGTTCTAGTCATTGGATACATGAACTGGGCTGCTTTTGTAAGACGACTTAAAAAATCAATCAGTATATTATAGGCATGATAACTAGTTAACTAAAAAATAACGCGCTTGAAAAACTATCTATTAACTATGTAGTTATTTACAGTGTGTATTATGATACACAAATACCTAAATATTTTTTTAACCTAATAAACGTAATTATTAAAGTTTTACATACGTTGAAGTTAATAATAGTATTGTACACAATTATTTTTTAATAAAAATATGTTCATAATTTAAGTGAATTTAGACTTTCTAAATAAGAGTGGGTTTTAGGTATATACATATATCCTCTATTAATAAGTGATGCAACAGACAATCAAAGTCTAAAAGTTTTGTTGAAAAGTGTACCAAATTTAATTTTACTGAAACCAATAAATTAAAAATAAGCTTTTTCAGATACTTAGTTAAAAAATCTTGATGAATAGCAGGTTGGAATCCAAGGATTGATTTATTTCAGGGATAATTGCAGTACCTAACTAAACAACCTGAAGAGTTTGTTTGTTTGTTTGAACGCGCTAATTTCAGGAACACCTGGTTCGAATTGAAAAAAATATTTTTGTGTTGAATAGACCATTTATCAAGGAAGGGCTATATAACATCTCTCTGCTACTAATAGGAGCGAAGATACAACGGAAAATGTGGAAAAACAGGGCAGGTATAAATCATAAGTTACATATGTCTTCTAACCACGCGGACGAAGTCGCGGGCAACAGCTAGTAGGTAAATACAAATGTATAATAAATTACACATTTTTTGTAAGTGTATACCTACCTGTTTGTTGTGGAATGATAATTTCTGTGCAACCTTTTATCTCTTGGTATGATGTTGTATCGTGTCCTTGGATCTGAAATAGCATTAGAGCACATTATTGAAGATATGTATTGTATTCTAATGTCGTAAATTCATGACAGTGTGAACACAATTAATTAAAGTATCGTTATTCTTGTTAATGTTACTTTGCAC
Source organism: Trichoplusia ni (assembly GCF_003590095.1). Taxonomy (NCBI): domain Eukaryota; kingdom Metazoa; phylum Arthropoda; class Insecta; order Lepidoptera; family Noctuidae; genus Trichoplusia; species Trichoplusia ni. Next base: position 2,768,305 of record NC_039490.1, read on the forward strand.
CATCATTTAGGGTTCCTGTTAAGAGATGAGTAGTAGCCAGTGGGAACACTTGTTATTAATATATTGGCCTGACTGCTAAAAGGAAAGTCTTGGGTTTGATTCCCATACTGGGCCCATATTTTTTAGGTGAGAACGATCATTTATTTGTTTTATTTCCGAGTGCATTTTTTTATTATATGTTTATATTTAGAATTTTAATATAATGTTTATGAAGAGTGCTTATAAATTAAAACTTGCTTAGTTTGAGACTAGATGGCGTTGTGTGAAATTGCCCAATATTATTATCATCAAAGTATTTTTACCCAAATCCGGAAAGTAGTATCGGTTACAACTAGAACTTCAGTCCAATAAAAGCCTTCGGTGCCAGTGTCTTTAATATCCAAAGTTTCTCTGCGCGAGTCGTTAGAATACTGTATTTCCAGCTTTTCCAATTTCATGTTACTATGAGCGTTGTCTATAAGGATATAGTTCTTTCTACCTGAAAAACAAGTCTCATTAACATAAATACGTATTATGTACCTGTGACAAAAAAAGAGAGACATTTCAACATTTTAAATAGGAAACACCTAAACATTTGACAAATTAGACCATATTCTTTCGGCATGCATTTGATTAACCAAATGTCAAAAGGACCTGCAAATAGAAAATTTTAAGCAACTTCCGGTACATAGAAGATCGAATAATTTTTATGACTATGTTTCTGGTTAAGGGTGCGGTGAACGAATACTTTTCCATACAAACGTAATACCAAAATCATTGTCGCTACGAACATATCACCGACTTAAAGTTATGTTATTCGGATACAGACGGTATTTATCTAGGTTCCTATTAAACTTTTAGTTTAAAACATTCACTATTTACGAAATGCGAGCGAATTGCATTTCGTATATTTTAACACCGCTAACAGCATGTTTTCAACTTAATATTTCTGTACTTAAAACATTAATATTCTTAATATCCTTTTAATAGGAACACAGATTATATAGTCTAGTTGCAATTTATCAAAAAAAAAGTGGACATATAATAAGTTTTCATTCATAATTTTTGGTATTACGGAACACAACCAAATTTATCACAAATCTGGAACCATATTATCGCTGTCGCATGTCTCACCAACGCCCGACACGCTATGTTTGTGTGCGTGTACGCACTGCTCGTGGCATGCGCTGGCGTTGGGTTCGACATTATAACTATTTATAACTATTAGGTAGTTTACCGATGTAAAAGATTGTTTTGTTGTTTATAGTTAAATAAAGTATTCATTTTTGACGACGACGTAATAAGTGATAATTAAAATTAATAGTTAAATAAATTTAATAATTTGGACGGGGTAGAGCGAGGGCGAGCACATAGGTTTTGTTTACTTTTTGTCTGCTTTACTCTGGTATAACGCGCCTAGATTAATACCTACTCTGTCAATGTTAATTGGATTTCTCCTTTACTTTAAATTTGAGTGTTATAATGTATTTGTTGTAGCATTTGAATTTGAAATTATGGTTTCAAGTCTAAATAGCAAAAAAATATATTTGTCAAGGTTTTTTGACACTTTCATTCAATTTGACTACACGTATAGCCGAGCGGTTGAGGTTATCCCGCCTAAACAACTGGCCGCGACGTGTCGCGGGTTCGATCCCCGTGTAGGACAAGCGTTTGTGTGATTCACGAATGCTTGTTCTGAGGCTAAGTGTCTTTGTGCATGTGAATTGTATGTTTGTGAAAGCCCCGCAACACATGGATTAAATTCCTTAGTGCGGGAGTAGCTTTTTATAGTTTTTATCAAAAAAGAAAGAAAAAAAATCTTTTATATCTGTAAGCACTTTAAGAAGACGAAGAACTGATTTTAATGAAATTTGGCACAGTACCTACTACGTAGTACGTACCTACAAGCAAAGTAAAATTTTAACAAGGTAGGTATTTAAAAAAAAACGTTTTAATCCCTACTATACCTAATATTATAAATGCGAAAGTAACTCTGTCTGTCTGTCTGTTACGCTTTCACGTCTAAACCACCGAACTGATTTTAATGAAATTTGGTACAGAGATAGAGTTGACCTTGAGAAAGAACATAGGATAGTTTTATCCCGGACTTTTGAAGAGTTTTCTTTCTTGGAAACGCGATATAACCGACATCGACGCGGACGAAGCCGCGGGCGAAAAGCTAGTAATAAATATATTTTTTATTAACTAACTATTTACTTACGAAATATTACTTAACCTTAATGTATGTACTGTTTAACATAATATTTAAATAAACCGCCTCTAGCATACCTACTTTAAAATTTTAAACGGAACTTGGTAACAGTTGTCGCTCGCTGTAGGTGATTATCGCGTAGGTATAGGCGAGTTACGACGGAGTCGACGGAGGCCTCTAGCCGATACATGGATGTGGTGGGAGTGAAATATTTGGAAAAAGATTTAATGCAAAAATGGCATAGTGTGAAAAAATAGGCACTCTTTCTTATTGCAAAAAAAATGAAACTTGGGTTGGATTACTTACGTAATATTTGTTACCTATTAGGTACCAAAAAATAAGTTTCATAACGAAAACATACTCGGACTCGGACACAAGGTGTAAAAAATCAACCAAAAATAATAATAATAATAAATGCGGACAACATCACATACATTGTTCTGAACCCAAAGTAAGTTGCTAGAGCACTTGTGTTATGCAATTCAGATACAACGAAGGTACCACAAACACCCAGACCCGAGACAATGTATAAATAAGAATTTTTACATTGACCCGACCGGGGATCGAACCCGGGACCTCAGAGCTAGCGACACCTTGACACCGGTGCGTACGCCACTCGACCACGGAGGTCGTCGAAGTTACTTATTTTGGGTACCCTGCCTAAACTGTTAAAGATAGAACCATAAAATGTTCTAAGTAATTGTAGATCTTATAAATATCTACAAAAAAGTTCGCGACACACTATACCTATCTATGTCGAGTGAGGTACAATAACCATTTTTTTTATTGGAAAATCTTGATTTTTTTTGTTCTACATTTAAACGCGTTTATTTTACTCATGCTATTAATCCTTATTAAAATTAATTATTTCGATCACTAAGTACAGTTAATGTAGATAATATTTGATCTTTGAATAATTAAAATTGGACGTTTGGTTCTGAAGTTATAACGAAATTAAAATATTACGATTTCTGCTGCACGGCCCGTTATGATATTGTTGTGGTTATAAACGAGAAGGCGCTTTATATTAGCAAAATATATGTATTTTTTATCCTCATAAGCTTTTTTAAGCTCATAAATGTTATCTATACTTCTATAGGTACTAATATATAAAGCTGAAGAGTTTGTTTGTTTGTTTGAACGCGCTAATCTCAGGAACTGCTTGTCCAAATTCAAAAGTATTTAGTTTATCATCACACTGCGACTAATAGGAGCGAAGATACAATGGAAAATGTGGAAAAAAAAATAGTGCGGGTATAAATTATAACTTATATCTTCTAACCACGCGGACGAAGTCGCGGGCGACAGCTAGTTTTGAATAAAGTGAATATGCGTGCGTTACGGTATGTTGGTATACCTACCTTTCTTTGGTGAGACATGCAAGAGCGCTAATATTTTTTGATAATCTGCAACTAGACTATATAATCTATGTTCCTATTAAAATGATATTAAGATTATTAATATTAAGAATTAAATTACAGAAAAATAAGTTGAAAACATGCTGTTAGCGGTGTTAAAATATACGAAATGCAATTCGCTGGCATTTCGTAATAGTGAACGTTTTAAACTAAAAGTTTAATAGGAACCTAGATAAATTAAATACCGTCTTTTGGTATTACGTTTGTATTGAAAAGTTTTCGTTCATGTTTTATTTTATTAGATTTTTAGATTTAAGATACCTAATATCATTAAATCTTCTGATATAGCCATCGTACAATAATTTCCAAAAAAAGCATTACTGGTTTTTGTGTTCACCAACGGTTCCGAAAATTAAATAACAAAAATAAAGCATTTACTGAACAAAATTAGTACAATGCAGTGGTTATCAGTCATTATGAATGACTCGCTACAAACGTACTACACGCACGCACAGAGCTACGCGCTGCGCCGCGAGAAGTCCGATAGAGATAGCAATGTTTCGTCGGATTTTTGGCTCGCGTCGAATTGCAGTTGCGCGCTGCTTACACCGGCCTCTTAATGTTCATCCATATGAATTATATTTATTTGAAAACTACTATTTTTACCCAATATGTAGATACATACATATAAGTAGTTGTTTATATAATGTTACTAGCGGCCCGGTACGTGCTTCGCTACGTATAAAGTGAAATAAAATAAACAAATCGGAACATCAAATTCATTTATTTAATCAAAAAAATATTTTATTTAAAATCGAAATCAATTGCTAGCTATTTACAACACACTTAATCCAAAACATTTGGATAAACAATATTTTTTGTTTTTCCATTTTGAGCATAAATAAACAAACGGCTGGGGGTACCGACTCTGGAACAGGCAACATATAACTGGCCATGTGAAAACAATGTTCCTCCAAATTCACACCACAAACGTGAAGTGTTTGACCTTGGGCCTTGTTGATGGACATCGCAAATGATAAACGCACAGGATATTGTAAACGTTTGAACTCAAAAGGCATATCAGTTGGAATCATAGGTATACGCGGTATCAAAACAACTTCTCCTTTTGATTTACCAGTTAAGATCGTAGCTTCAATCAAATTTGGCAATAACTTTTTCACTGCCAATCTGGTTCCGTTACACAGTTTTGGTGGATTAATATTTCGCAATAATATAATCGAAGAACCAACTTTCAGATTCAAGCAATGCGGTGGCATACCAGCCGGCTCCAATGAATTTAAAAATTCAATTGGATAATTCATTGCCTCATCTTGATTCATAACACTGTCAATTGATTTATATTTCGTGACTACGCCTGGCAGTTTCGCTTGAATTTGAAAATTAATTGCATTGACATGAATGTTTTTCGGTGCTAAATGGCGCGTTCTGTCAACCAATCATGATTTCTGTAATTCTGAACAATATTCGGAAAAACACATTCAATCAATTCATCTATCGATTGCGCAATTGTACAAAAATTGTTCGGTACAGCGATCAATCCGTTGGTTCTGTCGATTTGTATTTTGCCGTCACCAATTTCTAACAATTGTTTTGAGAACTCATGGGCAGCTGGATCATTTTGTAGGTGAACACGCATATTAATGTTTAGTGTCAATTTTTGTAGATATCTCCAAAGAACTGATGACTTCAAGCAGGCATTTATTTCATCAGCAGGAGTTGATCGAGGAATGACAGGCAATGTTTGACGAAAATCCCCTGAAAGTAATATCAAAGCACCACCAAAAAGCTGTTGATTACCACGTAAATCTTGCATTGTTCGATTGAATGCTTCTAGTGATTTTTTATTCGCCATTGTACACTCATCCCATAAAATAATTGACGTTAATCGCAGAACTTTTGCCATAGCAGAATTTCTCGATATATTGCAAGTTGGAGTTTCAATCACCTGTACATTCAATGGCAATTTTAATGCAGAGTGTGCGGTCCGACCACCTTCTAATAATGTAGCAGCAATTCCCGAAGATGCAAGTGCTAGTGCAATTTTCTGATCTGATCGAATAGTCGCTAAAATCAATGATATAACGAACGTTTTACCTGTGCCACCAGGTGCATCCAAAAAATATAATCCACCTGCATTATTGGAAACGGCTTGCATGATTGTATCATATACATGTTTTTGCTGAATATTTAATTTGGTTATATTCGATTGTACAAATAAACGCAAATCATTACAGTTGAATTCCTGCTCACGTTGCAATTCACGATCAAACAAATCATGCATGGGACGATTTGGTGCGGTCATACCCAATTGTACCAATGCTTTATTTGCAATCGTTAGACATATATCTTCAATTATTATCAAAGCTTCGTTGCACATTTCCAAGGTAATCAACAAATCAGGATTTCTTGCATGATGACGCATACGAATTAAAATATCTTCTGCCATATAATTTTTATATTTGTTCCATAATTCAAGTGGATTTGATGGCATACATGTCGATAATATAATGGCAATAGCATTCGTATTTGTTGTGGATGAGCTGACGTAGATGCATCATTAAGTGTTGAATCCCAATGTGCATCATCCTCCAACAAATGCAAGAGTTGACATGCTTCACGATATGTTTGACACACGCCGGGTGTTTCACCTCGAAAGTTAGCCGCATCACAATGTGGACATATTGCGTCCATCATTCCAATGTATCCATACATACTATAATCAATCTGACTGTTGTAATTAAAAGCAGCACGCATCATTTCAGCCAAAACAGCACGACGTATTCGTGATGGCCGTGCAAGATTCAGTACAGGTACTGGGTTAACAAATCTATTGCGTGCATTACGTTCACGCTGCGATGCATTAGCTTGTGCGCGTTCATCTGCAGTCTGTGATCGTCTTAGTAATGCCACATCATTTGCATTACGCGTTCGCCGACCTATATTTGCTCGTCTGGCTGGTGGCATTTTTCCCGTATGCACATATGTTTTCGCTTAAAAATCGAAAAAAAAATTAGAACAAAAAAAAAAACAAATTCCCAAGAAGCTGTCGCATATAATGCCATGTGAAATCATATACGGCAACTTAGAAAGTATACATAAATTCAGGACTCACCGTTTGTATGAATGCACTGCAAATGCAATTATGTGAAAAGAAATTTATCGCTGATAATATGATTTAATCAAACCACGTCCAAAATGAATTGACGGCATGAATGACATAACAACGTGCTTGTCCTGTCAACAAAACTTCAAAAAAGTTTCTATTGAATTCATTTATTACAAAAAATGTGACAAATGAGGAACCGCTCGACCGATTTTGTGCAAACTTCACATAAACCATCTACTAAATATGCCGACCAAATCCTAAGCATTTGGTTTGGATCGGTGAGCCCGTTCTTGAGTTATGGAATTACAACGAAAAGTGGCATTGATTTTTATATATATAGATTTATCCATGCTTTCGTCGTTTAAATACGTGCTAATTTCACGAGTTCATAGTTCAATTTCATGGGATTATTATTTCCTCACGTCATAATAATCTTGACTACTATGTTACCTGGCATTGGTTTTTCGCTCGTTTCGTTCATACTTCTTGGCATTCTGGGTGAAAATCCGAATTCCACAGGTAATTTATAACTCTTATATAGTGTTACAGATGTTGGCCCTCTACTTCGGGTTATGACCGTGTAATCGCCAGCCTTTGCCTCCTTTAACTGGACAACCTGAAAGGATTTTAATTATGATAGGATGGATCAAACCTTCCCTATACGGCTAGAGGTTTGTGCCCAACAGTCGAACATATAGGATGGATGCGAAGGACAGGAAACAGAGGAGAAAGGTATAAATAAAGGGGGTCAACACCCTGAAGTGGGTTATTCAAGGCTGATGATGAATTTTAAATGATCAAACGAACAGAACACTGTAAGTTCCTGAAGAATTTTTCGGTTATGCGTTCCACCAAGTAGTAAAAGATTGATGCTTATTTATCAATATGCGCCATTTGCTTTGCTTTAGCTTGGCTAATTATTTTTTACTCAACTGAATACTGAATCCCAGGAACTACTGTTCGCCTATTGAAAAAGGGAAACTTTTGACATTCATTGATTGACTTGCCTGAGTGTTCCTCAAGTCCACTATTTTCTCTACTGAAATGCTGGAGTTATCTGGTGCGCTTATTTCGACCTTTGGGTTTTCTCCCGAAGCCACTATCATAGCAGTCTTTGTGAAAGCGCCCACTGTAAACTAAACTTTATCTTAATAAAACACATTTCAAAATTTAAGGAAATGACTAAAGTCACTATAGTAACTTGTAACTTAGTATTTTTGTGCAATCATTGATTGAGGTGTTCCAATCACGGTCTTATTTACTTACAGACATTTGTTTGTATTCAATAAATGTTTCCGAAGTTGTTACATCAGTCCACTTCACGTTGATAACTTCTTTCATGTATGGAAAAGCCTGAAATACAAAAATCGTATCATTTAGGTGTTTTAATAAACCAAGAAGATAGTTTCTACTCTGGGATTGTCATATCATATTAGAATTTGTAACCTAGGATTGTTATATAAATATCTATTGTTGTTTAGGGTTCCAAAGGGTAAAAACAGAACTACTATTTCTGAGGCTCTTCTGGCTGTCCGTCCGTCCGTCACCAGCCTGTATAACAGATTATGGAGATCGATTTTATCTTACAATATATTTACCTACGTAGCTTGATTTCATTTAGCGTTAGAAACCTAAAGAGATGCATGTTTTTACAAGACTTATTACAATATTGTAAAGGTTCCTCTATTTGAGTTTCATTATTCTGCCATAACTTTTAATTTAACCGGTAAAATGTATCAAAATTATCTCATTTACAGAGTAGATAGAACAGAAAAGAAATTAAGCTATCATAATGGAACCATTTTTCTTTTAAGGATGGTAAGTAATGTTTTGAATTACCTGTCGCAAACTGAAGGCATCAAATCTCAGGACAGCTCCAGAACAAGCTTTGGCGACATCGAAATAAACTTGTACGTCAACGTTGGGAGACGAGCAAAATCCGCTCAACAGTATAACCACCTGAAAGTAATGTTCTTTGTATAAGTTTTCTCCATATCTTGTTCTTAAGTTACTATTTGTTAAATACAAACCTCTTCTGATATATTTAAATGTCTAATTGTCTAAACTCTCAGATCACGGCACTGATCGCTTGACGATAATAAAAGGGGTTATAAAAATAGTCACACTGAGTATAACAGTCGTAGTCACCGGTGATTAGCTATCATCCTTTCAGGTATCAGGAGTTAAAGCTTTATTTGGTGAGCGTAGATAGCAGCTGCTGCGGTTGCTGCAGTCCCGCTCACCCGTTCGGGCACACGATAAAAGGTTATAGTAATTAAAACCTGAAACCCCTTTCAGCTCAACTTTAAGAGGAAAGAGTCATTTCATGATTATTCGTCCAGGCTAAGAAAGGCTCACTAAGTAAATGTATTATTTTGTTTTCTCATTAGGTTTTATTTGAAGTCCGTTGAGTATTTTTTCTTAAAAAATATTATTACCTTACTTTTGGTACTTCTACACAAGTTTTCCACGGCACCAATTTTGTGAGCATCTTTTGAAAATGCGTCGGTAAAAACGAATATGTTTGATCGGTCTTTGCTTATTTGTAAAGCTTTTTCTATTCCAGTGAGAGAATTTCTGGACACTCAGTGCCTCCAGCTGCTGTCAAACCATTGAGTGAACTAAGAATGTCCCGTGGTGTTGCCTTGATTATTGGATCACCTACACCTGTAACAGAACCCACGGGTTGCTCTTCGGGAGTGCGGCAGAAGTGAAACTTCAATAAAGTTCTGTATCTGCCAGCCGCATATTTTGATTAAGGTGTAGAGTTTGTGAAGTTAGGCTTGTAGAGCTAGGGCGTTTAGTGTTAGAAGCTCTCATGAGAACTTTTTGAGAATGCGAGTCATGTAGTCTCGTATTGGCAACATTTTACATGAAAATGTTTTTGGTGGGAGTTTTTATATCTTGGGTATGAAATGAAAGGAAAATAACATACAAAGTCAATTTATCTATGAAGTCTATATATTATACGTAAACACAAATACAACAAAAAACAATACTAAGACCAAAAAACATGTTGGAAAAAAAGAATATTGACGTAATTTTATGTTAGTACCTAATTTTCACAAAATATTTTTGTGGTACATATATTATTTTGCTACTGTATTATTAGAACTGACCGATAAATACTGACATTGTACTCCCTGATAAAATCATATATGGTACTAAGTACCTACCTAACATAATACATAATTATGTAGTTGATTAATATATATAATTAATGAATGCTGATAAGTTTTTCCGCGTGTGTAAGTATGACACGTGTGTATTCTGCCTACAATGTTAGTGAGCAGAAGTTTCTCTATTTTACCTAATTTTGTACTATTTTAATATGAAACAAAATAGCCGTTATACATAAGTACATTTTTAAACATTAACATTTTAACGACGAGATTATAAAAAGAATCGAATCAGATCTTCACAGTTCGAGAACGTTTGATTTTAGCATACAATTTATATTTTTATAGTAATTTTGGTGAGGATGATTCATTCTTAAATGATGCAGTTTACTCACATGTATCTAAAATAACGAAAGTATAATACTCTGCTGGGTAATTATAATTTAATTTATGAATTGTGTTTTTGAAATAATAGAGACATGACAGGCCCATGAGTGAATGAAAAATGCTTGACCACTTGAACGAGTGTGTTACCTATTTACGCTACGGTAAAGGCCCGCAAGGTGTGCAAAGTTATGATTTTATAAACATTGACTGAAAGAAAATTATAAAGACGGCCACTGACTTTTGGAGATATATTTTTAAAAACTTTTGATTCATGCTGATATTTGTAGTAAAATTTATTTATTTAAATATTTACTAAACACTAATACCTTACAATAATATGTTCTACTGAGAGTCGTTTTAACAATATGGTTTCATGTTCTTTGCTCGAAACCACCACTTTTGTGCATCTTATATCTATTCGTTTGGCTTATAACCCCTGTGTAACAATAATTAACATGGGTATTCAAATTAGCATTCGCGATTCTCGTGAAAAACAGATTGATAAAATTGTTTTGACGAAAATAATATTTTTCATTTTTATTAGCCTATTTGTTTAGGTACTTCAAAAATGTAAACAACTCGGTAGGCCTTTTTACACAAACACATATTAAATAAATAAACAAAATATTGATAATAAATCAGTGTATTTTTATTTACCGCTTTTTATTTAATTATTGTTTATTGCTTTTTAATCACGTTTTAGTTCTAAACTAATTATAAGAAAAAATATGTTTACCGTTTTAAACAAAATAAAGAAATAGTAGGCATGCGTTTAATTTATAATAAGGCGCAGTTGAAATATTGTCTTTAAGGGTTTAAGGTTGTAAATTGAAGGTTGTATGGATGTTGGTTTTTCACGCAAAAACCTTTGAATTTTGACGGATTTAGACGAAATTTCTCACACACATAATTTGTAACCAGGATTAACGCAATATTACACACATCACATGGTTTTTATTCCGATTTATGTTCCCATGGGTATTTGAATAAAATATTAAGGTACGTCGTGTATTATAAAATTCAAAAGTACAAACTTACCTGGATCGTTAAAGGGAACAATAATATAGTTTCCTATATCTGTTTTTTCTTCTGTATTGAGAACAGAAGGAAGATTTGCTTTTATCACATCTATTTCGTCTTGCATGGACCATGTTGTGTCTAGAACAAGAGTGAAACTTCTATCACAGTGAACAAGTCCAAGAATCGAAAGATAAATTAAAGTGCACTGGTAAAACATTGTGATTCGTTGTTTGATGACGACAGACTGGTGGCTAATGATGTTCTAAAGTCGAAGTGTTGTTTCTCTTTAGTAAGAGTTAAGGGGAACCTAAATTATCATCTGTAATTTTAATACGTCTTTCATATTTTTTAACTTACTAGCTGTTGCCCGCAACTTCGTCCGCATGGTTAAAAGATATAAGTTGGGAATTTTTGAACGGAAGCCCTCGAAGATGAATATATTTCCCCGTTTTTGCCTAATTTTCCATTGTATCTTCGCTCCTATTTGTTGCAGCGTGATGTCATATAGCCTAAAACCTTCCTACATGAATGGTCTATTGAACACAAAAAAAAACATTTTGAACCAATAGTTCCTGAGATTAGCGCGTTCAAACAAACAAACAAACTCTTCAGCTTTATATATTAGTATAGAAGTATACATTTGGTATATTTCAACTAAAATTGAGATTTAGCAATCTTGCTACTATCGTAAATGTGTTGGGTGGCATTTTTCTTTATTTAGCCTATTTGAACAAAAGCCTCAATTTTATGTTAAACACGAGTAAAATCCTAAATAAAATGCTTGTAAACTTTGGTTACCTACTTACATGAATTTTATTTTGGATACAATTTCCAAAAATACGTATATGAAAATTTTTCTTTACTATAAATTAAAGCACTGTTCTATTAACTGGCCCTCTTGGAGATTTAGGAATAGCATTCAATGACTTCGCCTTAACATTGCAATGTAACTGCAATGTTGCATTAGATAACATTTAACCTAATAATATTAGATGGCTATTTTGTAGGGCATTCTCCTATACACTCATGCCTTATCGCGGTCATATGCTACTCGCACAGTACACGATTATATTACATAATAAGATTTCCGAGGAATATGTAAAAATAAATATGACAGGGCTTTACTCGATAAAACATCCGGTCGCAATTCGCAATAATGTTTATTTACGTAAACTGTATCGGTTTATTTCCGATAGCAAAATTGTGTACAAGACCTTGGATTTGAAGCAATTGATAAGCGAAGATATTGCTTGTGTCGGGGGACTCAGGGGTAGTGATAGTTGCCTTGTGATATTTCTATTTTTTTTATACGTTGAAGTCTTGCAGTGGGAATAAACGTACTTGCGGCGAAAAAATGCCCCTATTCCGCTTTCACTTCATAATCCAGAGTTAGGAGATCTGTGACAAGTGAATTATGAATGTTCAAATCTTGAAACCACAATATTTTAAATGCAATGTCTAATAGCAAGTATTTTAATATTATATTAAGAATTGTATTATTTAATTATCCATGCACTATTTTCATATTTACAATACAATATTTTTCCTTTTAACGTGGGTGCTTACAAATAAGATGTTTGTCTATTATTTACATGTTCTTTTAACCCTAGAAAGATAGTCTGCGTAAAATTGACGCATGCATTCTTGAAATATTGCTCTCTCTTTCTAAATAGCGCGAATCCGTCGCTGTGCGTTTAGGACATCTCAGTCGCCGCTTGGAGCTCCCGTGAGGCGTGCTTGTCAATGCGGTAAGTGTCACTGATTTTGAACTATAACGACCGCGTGAGTCAAAATGACGCATGATTATCTTTTACGTGACTTTTAAGATTTAACTCATACGATAATTATATTGTTATTTCATGTTCTACTTACGTGATAACTTATTATATATATATTTTCTTGTTATAGATATCGTGACTAATATATAATAAAATGGGTAGTTCTTTAGACGATGAGCATATCCTCTCTGCTCTTCTGCAAAGCGATGACGAGCTTGTTGGTGAGGATTCTGACAGTGAAATATCAGATCACGTAAGTGAAGATGACGTCCAGAGCGATACAGAAGAAGCGTTTATAGATGAGGTACATGAAGTGCAGCCAACGTCAAGCGGTAGTGAAATATTAGACGAACAAAATGTTATTGAACAACCAGGTTCTTCATTGGCTTCTAACAAAATCTTGACCTTGCCACAGAGGACTATTAGAGGTAAGAATAAACATTGTTGGTCAACTTCAAAGTCCACGAGGCGTAGCCGAGTCTCTGCACTGAACATTGTCAGATCTCAAAGAGGTCCGACGCGTATGTGCCGCAATATATATGACCCACTTTTATGCTTCAAACTATTTTTTACTGATGAGATAATTTCGGAAATTGTAAAATGGACAAATGCTGAGATATCATTGAAACGTCGGGAATCTATGACAGGTGCTACATTTCGTGACACGAATGAAGATGAAATCTATGCTTTCTTTGGTATTCTGGTAATGACAGCAGTGAGAAAAGATAACCACATGTCCACAGATGACCTCTTTGATCGATCTTTGTCAATGGTGTACGTCTCTGTAATGAGTCGTGATCGTTTTGATTTTTTGATACGATGTCTTAGAATGGATGACAAAAGTATACGGCCCACACTTCGAGAAAACGATGTATTTACTCCTGTTAGAAAAATATGGGATCTCTTTATCCATCAGTGCATACAAAATTACACTCCAGGGGCTCATTTGACCATAGATGAACAGTTACTTGGTTTTAGAGGACGGTGTCCGTTTAGGATGTATATCCCAAACAAGCCAAGTAAGTATGGAATAAAAATCCTCATGATGTGTGACAGTGGTACAAAGTATATGATAAATGGAATGCCTTATTTGGGAAGAGGAACACAGACCAACGGAGTACCACTCGGTGAATACTACGTGAAGGAGTTATCAAAGCCTGTGCACGGTAGTTGTCGTAATATTACGTGTGACAATTGGTTCACCTCAATCCCTTTGGCAAAAAACTTACTACAAGAACCGTATAAGTTAACCATTGTGGGAACCGTGCGATCAAACAAACGCGAGATACCGGAAGTACTGAAAAACAGTCGCTCCAGGCCAGTGGGAACATCGATGTTTTGTTTTGACGGACCCCTTACTCTCGTCTCATATAAACCGAAGCCAGCTAAGATGGTATACTTATTATCATCTTGTGATGAGGATGCTTCTATCAACGAAAGTACCGGTAAACCGCAAATGGTTATGTATTATAATCAAACTAAAGGCGGAGTGGACACGCTAGACCAAATGTGTTCTGTGATGACCTGCAGTAGGAAGACGAATAGGTGGCCTATGGCATTATTGTACGGAATGATAAACATTGCCTGCATAAATTCTTTTATTATATACAGCCATAATGTCAGTAGCAAGGGAGAAAAGGTTCAAAGTCGCAAAAAATTTATGAGAAACCTTTACATGAGCCTGACGTCATCGTTTATGCGTAAGCGTTTAGAAGCTCCTACTTTGAAGAGATATTTGCGCGATAATATCTCTAATATTTTGCCAAATGAAGTGCCTGGTACATCAGATGACAGTACTGAAGAGCCAGTAACGAAAAAACGTACTTACTGTACTTACTGCCCCTCTAAAATAAGGCGAAAGGCAAATGCATCGTGCAAAAAATGCAAAAAAGTTATTTGTCGAGAGCATAATATTGATATGTGCCAAAGTTGTTTCTGACTGACTAATAAGTATAATTTGTTTCTATTATGTATAAGTTAAGCTAATTACTTATTTTATAATACAACATGACTGTTTTTAAAGTACAAAATAAGTTTATTTTTGTAAAAGAGAGAATGTTTAAAGTTTTGTTACTTTATAGAAGAAATTTTGAGTTTTTGTTTTTTTTTAATAAATAAATAAACATAAATAAATAGTTTGTTGAATTTATTATTAGTATGTAAGTGTAAATATAATAAAACTTAATATCTATTCAAATTAATAAATAAACCTCGATATACAGACCGATAAAACACATGCGTCAATTTTACGCATGATTATCTTTAACGTACGTCACAATATGATTATCTTTCTAGGGTTAATAATTATGGTCTATTCTGTACATTGTTGCAGACCGTTTGTATCTTTGAGTGTTAGTCATCTTTTTCAACCAATTACAATGAAGTGCAAAGTGCTTACAATCACGACGGGAGTCATTTATAATCTAAACATAGATAAGTAGCACTGGAAGAGACTTTGCTTTCTTTGATTCAAAATACATAACATAATTAATATTGAATAAACGTAAAATATTATAGAAACCCTGTATAGGTATGTAAAACGATTATGTGTTGCAAGACATGGATGGCAATGGTGCATCGAAGAGGTTATATTTATTTAATTTATATTTCTTTTTTTGTTGTCTGAAAGAAATACTTCACACGAAGTCTAACATGAATATAATATTTCGGGCATAATAAACAACACATGCCGTATCTAGTAACAATCTTACTCAAAACCAAAGTATCTTGAGCTATTGAAACACGGCGCTAATAAGCTCGCAATAAATGACTCGACGCCGGCAAAATATTCAGTGTGTGCTACCGAATGTTAAAATTATAATTATGACAATCCTAGCTACACGAATAATTATTATTTGCTTCGCTCATTAACGTTTCTGTTTTTGAGGTTGGGTTCAATTTGCATTCAGCTAAATTTGTACATTGTTTACATAGTTTGAATTGGGCTTTGAATTACGGTCTATGTTATTTTGCGGTAGAGAAAATGATGCTTTTAATTCTGTTTCGTATTAGTTATAGGACAATAATTTATTGTTCTATAAAATAAAGTTAAAATATGGATTTGATTAAGAATAAACATGACATGGTTTATATGGAGAATTTTGGCACATATTTTCTTTAAATTACCTACTTACATGCTCATGATCTTGTATTGCCCTATTAAACAATTTCTGGTTTTGTATTAGTACTTACAGTCACTGTATAATAATAAGTATAAACCTACTTTAATTAATAGGTTTTTTTTACATGTAATTGTAATATTACCTCGAAATGGGGCAATATCACACAGAAATCAGTACATTTTTATTACTTCATTTCAACGCAGCTAAAAATTGTATACAACACGAAATTTTGCGTCACATTTCATTTTGTCCTTCGACCGTGTTTATTACTTCGGTTCAAAATGATTTTATTTCCTCAAAACACGACTTAATAAACTTGTATTCTCGAATTTACTTATTGACTTTTAATGTAAATTCGATGATAGAAAAGTAATTTTACGGAGTAACTTTTTAAAAGAAAACATAAATGTAACAAAGAAAACAAAAGACTTTGAAAATATTTTATTCTTCCCAAACAATTAAGGAGGCTAATATTTTTTTTTCATTGTTTACAGGTAATGTTCGCAGAATTTGATGTTTGAGTTGGAACGAATCAACACAGGATCGGAGAATTTCTTTTTAAAACCGGTAAAAGTATACAGGGGTATTTTAAATATCATAAAAGGCTTAGAAGAAAACCAGAGAAGAAAGAAGCTACAGTATTTTGGCAGTAAGTAAAGATAAAACTAGACTGAGTGAAGCGAATGTTTATTTTAGATAATTTTGACGTAGCCAATGTTTTCATTTTTTTTAATTAAAAAGTAATTCTAGTCAAAAAATACTTTATTATTTGACGTGTACAACATCTACATAGACCATCTCCAGAACTAAAACAAACAAAGAAGAAAAGTGTCTCTAAGCAAGAAAATTAGTTGAAAACGTTAATTAATCAACACCAATGTTGATTTATATTTAAGGTTCCGCAACTTCGAGGTTCCTTAGACAGCATAGCAAGGACTCAGGGTGTTCGCTATGACGTACGGAATCCACAAATCCGTTATGATGGATTGTAGTAAATGTGTTTTCAGTGCATTTCGGCATCTATACTTGTATTGTGGTTGCAATGCTCTGTTCGCAAATCTTCGAAATAGATCACAATACACTTGTCCTCCGAAGATGTATTTCCTTTGCTGTTCAATAGAGGAATTCGAACTTAGTTTAATATCGTTATTTTGCTTGGATGCCCGAGTGGTATAAGTCGCAATTCCAATTGCAACGCATGGGTTAGAAATTACGAGATACACTAATTCTTTTTACAAATTTGGCTGTTTCCTATATGTCTTTAATGACGAACTAATCGAATTAAATATATATATATATAGTTCGGCTTTTTATTATATCATATTATATTAGTTTTACCGGTCTTGTTTCTTGCTTGCCTGTCTATCTATCTGTCTGTAATCAAATCTTGAAGTTGAATTTGAACCACTTCTCGGTTTCCGATTGAGTTGAGGTTTTAACAAATATGCATATTACAAGACAGCGCAACATATTAATTATGTATTCTATTATAGACCTGCTCTGGAGCTATAGTAAAAAAAAATGATTAGCATTTGTTAGAATTGTCTTCTCGAATACTTTTATTCCGAGACCAAAAGGCTTCTTCCTACTATTAGCTTGACTTTTTATCTTGAACTAGCTTTTGCTCGCGACTTCGCCCGCGTGGTAGAAGATTAAGTTTAGGAATTTTTAGACGGAAACCCTCGATGATGAATATTTTTCCCCGTTTTTGCTACATTTTCCATTGTATCTTCGCTCCTATTAGCCGCAGCGTGATGGAATATAGCCTATAACCTTCCTCGATGAATGGTCTGTTCAACACAAAAATAATTTTTCAATTTGGACCAGCAGTTCCTGAGATTAGCGCGTTCAAACAAACAAACTCTTACTTTATATATAAAGTATATAGATTTAATGTCTAACATTCGCGTAAACCTAAGAAACCACTAAGTTATAGATATTAAAACCATTAAAATACAAGTAAATTACTATGCATTTCATATTGAAGGCACCATATAATTACGATCCTAGAACCATCAATCACTGTCAGCTTCTAAGTCATAAATAAATAAAAATAGATCAGATATAACAAAGCTTTTGCATGATTAACAATAGAAAAATCCACAATTATGAGTAAATCTCGCTGGCGATTTGTCTCCGACTGACAGGTGATAAATGAACGCTCTGCACCAGCAGAAAACTTATATGAAGTTACGAAGGAGTTTCTAACAAGGAAATGAGTTGTAACGAGAAAAAATAATAACGAGAAAGGAGAAATATTTCTGAAAAGAAACCCTTATAAGTATATATTTAAATTATGCACGTAATCAAATACGTTTACTTCCGCGTATTTTTCGGGATTGCCCGATTAGTTTCGGACAACTGGAGTCCCGGAGCCGAGGCTGATAAGATAAGCTGACGTCGAATCGGAGCTGCGGGTCGAACTATCGAGTAGTTGTTCAACACCGGTAAATATGCGTGAGTAAACCGTTGCATCGTTTAATGATGAGTCATTCTTTCGACGGTTACTATCAAAATCACTCATACAACTTTAAATATGATAAAATTGCAACTCTTTAGTCTCGTTCGGACACCAGATATGGTGACGATGCTAATCCTCAAAACGATAGTCATAACAAAGCGCTCACATAGCCGCTATACCCACTCAATACCATGGAGCGCATAAAAAGCGCCTAACGGCAATATATGGGTTTCACTGCATCCATTAAACAGATGAAAGTATGAACTCAGGGATTATCCACTTAATGCAACTGGGGCTTATGTCGTGGTCTATGTGGTGAGCTAGAGCGGCCTTGACCAAACTATGACCACAAGGTCAAAATTTAATATCATCAACGATAATAGATGCGTCATAGCAATCGTTTCGTTTTATTATTTCAAGAACCTAAAAATGAAACTCAAATTTTTGGTGAGCTAGAGCCATCAGCCCAATAACATTGAACACATTTACTGTTTAAAGACAGCATATTGGGCAGATTATTTTAGGTACAATAAGCTTCTGCGAATATGAACATAAAGAATCGAAATTCGTTTCAGATGTGTCTTCTAAAGAAGACTAGAGGACTTATAGTAGACTTAAAAGTCTACTAGACATAAAATTCAGTTTTGTATGATTACAACAGTTTAAATCAAAATATAAACAGAACGGTAACCCTGACCCGCTATCTCGTCCCTACTTGGACCGGTCACATAAAAGTTTTGCCGTATGTTCTCCTGAGCTGTAAAAGTGACTCAGTAATTTATCGGCCATGAAGAAAGTTCCCCTTTAGGGTTCAGACTTGTGCAATCTTACCTGGACAGCAACCTCGGGTAACCGCGGGTTTAATGACACAGTCTTAAAAACAACTTAGAACAAGTTATAAGATTTTTTACTCGACTTGATTTAGAAGGATTGTTGGATCCGTTTGTTTGTATTTGTTGTGTTGCGTGCTGCGGGTTATCAAGGGATAGCTGTCCTCTGGGATTAGCAGGAGTATGGCTTGAAGTCACGTAGTGTTTTGTACAAATTGAAGTCGTGAATTAGAATTAAGCTTGGTGTGTTGATGACTGGCTTTTGTTTTGGTTTTGTAGTAAAACTAATGAAGAATAGAAACAAATAGTCATGTCACTTTTCAATATTTGCATCTATCGATGTTTCGAAATATTTCAAATTCTCATGATTTATACTAAACTTATATTGTCCCATGGTATTTTCGCAATCACTTTTCATGTGTTCCAACTCTTAGAACGACACTAATCATTTCTAAACCAAACTCATGACTGCTACACTGTAATAGTTTACTAAAAGACCTATTAACGTTCACTTAACAATTGCCTAACACAAAGTAAGCAGAATAGTTGCTAACTTTTCACTTTTAAACTCCTATATACTTAAATTTACCAAGTAATACAAACATACCACAGCCATTCTTCCCAACTCCACCTTCAGACGACACTTTTTACTTGTACCGTGTACCCTGACAGTAACAGGTGAAGTTGCGTTATAAAATCTCGTACAAAACGAGCAATGTACAACTTACAAGTATATTAACATCTTAATGAACAGTAAAACATTTGATTTACTAAGTTTATATTGCAATCTTTATGAAATGAGTTTATTTAGTGTTCACTAGTGTTCTTTGGGAATGGCTAACAAGTTCAGTCTAAATATTTAAGAAGTTGCCTGTCTGCTTTCACTGCAATTTATAATTGTTTGAAGTTAAACGTTTTGTCAGAATTTAACATAAAATTGTATGTTTATTTGGCGCTTTCGAAAACAGAATCTCACTGAGATGAGAATAAATTAGATGCTTTGGTGAACGTTTTGCTGTAAACACCTTCTTAATTCTTTAAAAACAAAGATAGATATTTGTTTTAGTATATTTTTTAATAGACTAACTATTAGTTAATAACTTACATTTGACCACAGGTGGGATATTAATCCCACCTGTGGTCAAATGCTTCCCTTTCTGTCTTTTGCAATATCTGTCGACATGCATCCCTCAAAGGACAAAGGAATTATAAAAATAGACAAGATAATAGGTATAAAATATTTATCCTCATACGACACGCCATTAAAATATAAATAGGAAACAATCTAAAAATAAACAATTATACATTTTAATCCTATTAGATAGAGATCGCCTTGAGTACACAAAACCAAGTTAATTAGAGACAAAAAAACAAGCTTCCAGCTTCTCCCATTGTTTTTGTAACCCAAGTAAGGATTACCGTATTTAATTAAACGGTATCATGCCGGTATCAGGTTCAGATAAACGGTAATTAATCGTTGTTTTCTTGTCAAGGTAAAAACGTTTTTGATCCGCAAGATCAAAGCTGAGATCAACTTTAAGTATTTCTGTAATGGAAACATTATGTTGAAAATTAAAAATTATAATGGTTTTCTTGCCCCGGGATTTGTGGGACACAGGTTTTTTGTGGATTTACCTTGATTGCTTTACTTCATTGGGATGATTTATCTTTAAGAAACAAAAAAAAAAACAATAATTTTAATGTTTTTTATTCACAAAACCTAATACCTTGTTACTTGTTATGTTATTAGTAAAGAGCCTAGGAGTAGAGAAATTACCAAGCTGGTCAAGTCTTCGATTTTTTACAAATAATTACCATTACGCACTCCAGGAGCGACGTATGCAGCTTCACATGTATTGTTCAAACCGAACGGCCATACAGCCCTGAGCTTCTATTGAAAATTGAATGTACCTACCTACACATGTAGTACGATGTGTAGGGGTTCTTACTCAAAGTGAAAACAGAACTTTATAGCGCAGTGCTCTTAGTGGGGCGGCCAGTAAGCTATAACGCTGCACTCACTTTCGACGTGACATTGACCCTACTAATGTTAAAACATGCTTAGAGGTTCTTGAATATGGCGATTTTTAAGTAAAAACTTATATTGCTTTTGCTTTTGATACTGCAGAAATCAATGAAATTTTATGATGGATCAAGGGTTGAGTGAAATTTTACGGTAAATTTAAATATCTCTTTTTCAATTATATGCACAAACAAAATATTTCTCAGAATTTTTGACAAGAATTTTCCTCATCATTATACGAAATCAAATGCCAAATATGAAATTCTATAACTGGAGCAAATCATAGCCGAAGCCACACATCGATACATAAAGCCTTTAAATGCCCGCCAACAGGCGTACACAATTACGAACATTACGCGTCAATCACAAGCAAAAGTTTCCTTCAAAAACCTCCGGAGTTTCGCGCAATCACAAACATTGAAAGAGGCGTCGTCATAGCAACGGTCGGTGTTATGCGCAGTCGCGACAGCCGATGACTCCGCCCTCATGACAGCCTGTTGCTTGCCGTATCTGCCGGACGCCAGTCACCTTTCAGCATTCATGGACCCACATCCAAAACAATATCAATCCGGTAAACACTAATTTCAAAAGAAATAAGACTCAAAGTTCCATGACAAAAAAATCAAAATAAATATTAAGTCAATTTCTGATGTGCTAAAGTTGAACTTTTAAAACTTGTACGTGAAGTTTACCACGCTGTCCCGTTTCTACTTTCGCCCCAACGTGCCGGCGTCTCGCTCGCGCGTTCATGAAGGCCTGCGAAATCAGGTATCTAAATGACATTATGTTGAAATGAAAATCCCAAAGAAACAGGGGACCAAAAAAATTCGTAACTTGATTTGTTAAATGTTGTTCTCACATTTGTATTTTACCGTCATTTTTCACAGGAAATGCTTTGTAGATACATGGGCTAAAAAAAATGTATAAAATTTACGATGTTAACTATATTTTCTCATCACTTTCCATTTTCTTCATTTCATCTAAGCTTGCAAAACATTTATTCCCTAAAAATTTATAATAAACCAATTCAAAGTAACAATCCCACCATTATGACCGAATAACACTCACTATCTCAAACAAAAAACCTACTACTCCCTATTGCAATACAAAAAATAAGATCTTTCGCCCACATGTACATTCAAAACAAAATAGAAAGAAGGGTAAGAAAGTTTAGCTCCTAAAACTGTTAAGAGATGGCGCTGTTAGTCCGTGCGATTCTTTCTGTAAGTTCTTTCACTAAGTATGAATACTATGAGGCGACTAACATCTGTTATGTTTGCTGAAGTTCAAAGTAGTTTTCCTTTGCATTATAACAACGTATTATAAAAATATCAATAGACCTGAATGTTTAAAGGGAACGATAAATCAAAAATCCCTTTAACATCACCGTAAATGAAAGATTTTGCTTAAAGAAGAAAATAATAAATTCAAATTAAATAACTAAGACCGTTAAGGAAATAAACCGACAAAACAAATATAAATCCTTCCGTACATCCTGCATGACACCCTGGAGGCAGTCTCGAGACGATCAACTAACACCCAATAAGAACAGTATAAGCTTCTTATACAATATGAGACGGAGAAAATTACGCCATCCGTCTGCCTTGTACATGCAAATTAGACTGTTTGCGGACATATATAAATCGGCCCTCTCAGTGCGTTGGTACTTCAAAGTGCCGTAACATGTATTATAATCCCTTTCTAATTTACTACCGAAATAATTGGCTTCAGGTTTTAGATTTGTTTTGTTACTGTCTGTTTTTGCTTGCATGCTTGTGGTGTATTTGTTTTTGATGTGTTGCGCACTGCTTTGTATTGTTTGTATTAAAAGTTTTTGATTAATGAAAAGTGTAGGTTAATCTGGGTTTCCAAACGTAAGAACTTTTTCACGATAAAATTTATCTTTAATCAAAATCTCTTTAAAGACAAATATTATCTACTAGTGTCATTCTTGCAAGCTAAATGCTCTAAACAATGTTTTAGTTTTTAGACTCTGTTTCGGTGTTATTCTGACTAATCGCTTATCGTTTTTTCCTCTACCGAATTTGGAGCTTTAGCGAATCTATGTATTGTTCACTTATTATGGTACATGTTATTTAAGAGTATAACAATTGAATGCAAAATTAAAGAAATACTATAAAAAACTAAAATATGGCAGACTAAAACTGATAATGTCATTGTAATATCGCATGCACCAAAAGCATCACTTATGTCAAAATAGAAAAAAAAACATTCTACAAGTATCTGAAGCAAAATTGGATAGGCAGTTCAAGTTACAAGTAGACAACCCTAACTTTTATGACAAATCGTATTCTGATTAATCCAGAATACTTATAAGAAGCCAGTAATCCGAATAGACACGGATTGTTCCCAAAACCTGTCTAAACAATGTCAAACAAGTTCTTCGAACTGTTTCAATCAAACGGGCCGCAGTTTCTGACAATTAATTAAAATCTGAATGGGACTGTTACAAAGTACAATACAAATTGTATCGATTTACTGAAACTTGTTGAGGTAGACATTAATATAATACAAAATTTGTTCAAAGTATAATGTTACTGGATTATAATTACTGGGATCCATCTTTGTTGTTTGTTTAAAACGTAAGAAGTGTGACAACACGAGTTCGTTTGGCTGTTTGTAATTATATCTTCTGGTAGTATATAAGTTTCTGTGTTGGGTGAAAACTCTCATGTAGACAAACAAGATTTATGAAATCAGAATCCATAAATTCAAAATTTCTGGTAATGTTACATTCCTGCGAACTCTAACACGTTTGTTGTTTCGTCACCTGTGATCGTAGATGGATAAATGGATTGAATATCCTTTATTGCATGCCACAGTAGTAAAGTTATTAACTAAAATATAATATCGTTACACATAAACAAACCACAATCAATAGTTTTATCGCAAAGAGTGAGTTTTTACTGACAACCTTTTGAATTCATTTCATCTTAGGATTCAGATTTAACATACATCGAATTTATTTCACTCACGTAATAAATTACACCTGATCTTTCTTCCTTGATACATAGACTACAGTTTCACCGAAACTTTTCGGCAGCATAGTTAAGAAGCAGCATTGGTGCAGTCATGTAATCTGGCAAGTTAAATTTGAGTGGGGTGTGAATAAAACCCGGTCCCTATCCCCACATTGTGGAATGGCAAAAGTTAGCTTGTTTATTCTCACTTTAGAGGTACTATAGCACGCAAATGTTAGGTGTGAAATACCGGCTGACTTATTGCTTTAAAGCGGCGTCGAGAATGGGATGTTATTGTGTACTTTTAACTTTTTTAAACGCATTGTGCCCGTTTTAGTATATTGTTCGGTGTTTGTATCAAAAGTTTTTATTTATAAGCGTCATTGGGATTTTTGGATGCGGGGAATGCAATAACCGGTGTTTTGGCTCGATGTTATGGGTTAAAGTTATCGTTGTTGCAAACACTATGCTTAAAAGTTCTGAGTTTAAAATTCGGCTTTGGATTTGGGATATAGTACCTAACATTTACCGTAGAGCAGGAAAAATAAGGGTCTTTTTATGTTTGCCACTTGTTATATTTAACATTTCCTTCTTTATCATACTGCAGTATACTACTAGTAATTAAACTTCTATACATAATATTGCATTATTAAACGTCCGCAATTTAGTAACGACCGAGCGTACAGCAGAGTTTGGACGTTAATTTGATTTGTGGGACTTACCTAAGGCTTTCACAAGGAAATCAATTTGGGCCGCAACTATGTCATGATCGCAACACTGCTGCAGATTCGTGCAATCAAACTAATGAGATGAGTTCTGGCCTAATCCTTATTAGAGCCTTATTGACGGACCCGAGACCCGAAACTTGCATAGTTTTGGAACTCTCCCAACGTCTGCTTCAAGATTATTGTGAATGTTTTCGATTATATTCTGTTTACAGCAAGTGACAATGGTGTTTCCACTTCAATTTAGGATACATAGTAATCAGATACAAGGATATAAAATTGTGATCAATTATCTTAGTCGATAATTAAACTGATAGGTGCTTATATTTTTTACATCGATGAATTATTAAATACTTTATAATATAGAAATCGTGGCTTTCATTTTCTTCATAATGCAGCCTTAGATGTATCAGGTTGGCACATAAAACATCAGGCAGTAAAACAAAATACAAATTCTTTAGAAAATAAACAAACGATCGTAGTTTTCCCTTCAGAGATTACTTACTAGCTAATGTAATTAGTGTTGATATCGCTTAGATTACTTCGAGCGGTAACATCATTAATTGCATCGGTGCCCCTCGATGCTGAATGCAGCTCTAACACGCAATTATTAATGTCATTTAGTACAAGTATAGATGTGGTTGGACTGTGGTTATTACAGGCTAATAGGTACATGATTATAGTGATGAGCTGCTAGGCTTAAGCCAGTTTGAGTGCTTTGAGAACTGACGATAATTTAATTGGATTGCTAATGAGGTGATGAGGTGAGATGATATAGTAGAAACTAGAGAAACTAAAGAGCTACTGCATATTTCTTGCGGATCAGTTATTAAGAGCAAAATGTTTCGAATGACGGTACAAAATTATCAAAGACATGTGTGCATTCCGACAGTTAATGTGATGAACGGTCATTAGAACAAGTACTCTAAATCCAAAAATAAACGACTAAACAAACGCCAACAAGTCTAACATAAAGTCATCGACCAATAAATAACAAAACAAAAACCAGTTGTTTAAAAACAAAACTTTCCATTTTGGCTCAAAAACACTATGTCCCCAAAGGATTTAAGTCCGATTTCATTCACAACGCTACGGATGTACGGAGTTTAAACTTCATTTCCTAGAAAGGATATTGGGGATTAAAAGTTTTCTAGCCCTAATCCATTGAGACAGCCGGTTTGCTGGGCGCGGAGTCGGACGAGCCAAATCTAGGGATCTAAGAATCCACGACATGGAATTTCGGTTTTATTGTTCAGTCCTTAAATTGGATTTTATGTCGATGATTCCTGCTGCCTCATCTCTGATTTCTCGTTTATGTTCCACTTTAATGAATATTACGTGGTTTACTCCGAGTCTGTTATAAGACTTGTTTTGCTTTTTCCTGACAGTTCTAGAAGGTCTCTTGCTCAACTTTTGGTGATGATAAACTATAATAAATTGTAATAGCAGAAAAATACTTATCGACACCAA